>NC_048300.1:157073160-157248551 GCF_013100865.1 Trachemys scripta elegans | reverse complement strand
TGTGTGTTGGGGGGTGTGGGGGTGCAGGGCAGAAGGCTGGGTGTGTGTTGGGGTGTGAGGGGTGCAGGGCAGAAGGCTGAGTGGGTGAGGGGGTTCAGGGCAGTGGGATGGGGCTGTGGGGGTGCAGGACAGAAGGCTGGGTGTGTGTTGGGGTGGGGTGGGGGTTCAGGGCAGAGGGCTGGGGTATGTGTGGGGTGCAGGGCAGAAGGCTGTGTGTGTGTGGAGTGGGTCAGGGCAGAGGGCTGGGGTGCTCGGCTCGTGGGGGTGCTCCTGAGTGGCTCAGGGCAGGGGGCTGGAAGGGATATGCCCTGTTCCACCCCCTTCCCCCAGGCTCCGTCCCTACCTCTCTCTGCCTCCTCTACGGAGCTGTTTGCATGCTGCCGCTCTTCCCCCTCTCCCTCGCTAGGGCCATCAGCTGATTGGCCAGGGAGGGAGAGGAGGCGGGGCAGGAAAATACCACGCTGGGGGAAGAAGCGTGGGAGGGGGGAAGCTTGGCTGCTGTAGAACCAAGCTTCTGCCTCCTGCCCCCTCAGGGGAGAGCGGTGGGCGAGGGGGCTGAGTGGGGGTGGGGGCCGGGACCGCGGCAGGGGAGCTGTGTGCCACTCAGAACCGGCTTGCGTGCCGTGTTTGGCACGTGTGCCGTAGGTTGCCAACCCCTGTTCTAGACAGATCACACAGGGCAAATAAGTTAAGGGAAGAAAAGACAGAAGATTTAACATCCTCAAAATCAGTAACAGACTAATTTGATGAATATATCTATTATAGATTCTACATTATTTAGTCTTCCTGTTATAAAGCCATTTTGTCCGCTTCATATGAATTAAATGTGTAAGAAACTTGAACTTCCACAAGGTTCAGCCCCCAACACCAGTGGATCTCAAGTTCTGCACAGATCTCAGGACATCCAAAAGACACGGTCAGAAGTTCTGTGCTTCAACTAGATTTTCTAGTGCTATGATAGTGAAACTCCTGCTACCTGGATAAGATGATACTGACAGGATTTGCATTAATTTACCTGTTAAAGACCTGTGTCTTTGAGGCAGGGATTATGTCATGGAGAAACACCATCCTTCTCGGTGCAGTTTCTCCTACTCTTAGCCCACTCCACAGACTTCTTTCATAAAGCAATTTGAGATCTACTGATAAAAATGCCATATAAGAGCTATTAATTATGATTACCATTATTCTCAGTTTATATATATAGGTATGGTCTAAAAATACTAAAGCTGTCCCTGTTTTTAATGAAGTCACCAATTTCTATTACAATGTTTTCAGATGTCATTCAAAAAAATTAGAGTTTAATAGAAAATGAGACCTATATGACACATTGTAAGTCAATAAAAGTGGAGATTTTTGGAGAAAACCTCTTTAATGAGGGACAAAACTATTGACCTTACGTTAGGACTTTTGGAAAGAAATATCCTCCCAAAGGTCCACATTCTCCTACATCATTGTCAACCACTAAACGGTCAATTCACTTAAAGGCCCAATGGAACAGACAAATCTGTGTTGCATACAGTACTTCTGTCAGACTCCTCCTGTTTTTCAGCATCAATACTACATAGGTGTGACTCACACCACCTTTTAAATTCATGTGAAATATTGATTAGGCATTAATCAGAGCAGTTATATTGTGCCAAAGATCTTGTTATTGCAGCGACAAGATGAATTGTGTTAAAGATTCATACCCCAGTGTTTCAAGCCACTAGGCCTCCTTGATGCCTCAAGCAGTCTTCCAAGTACTATCATAAAGTGAGTGGCCATGTTTATTTGCATATGCATTTTGCATTAAATTTTAAAAAATAACATGTTATTTGGAATGCTAGAATATTTTATTTTTAACTGTGATGCATTTTGGTATAGGGGGGTTGTTTTAGCACTGCGACTGTCCCTGTTACAGTTGGGCTAAAAGTGACGGAGTAGGATTGCCACTAAGTACCTGAGTAATAAAATTTGTAGGTCCAAATTCTCCTCTCACTTTCCACAGGCATGGGAAACTTGCTCCTCAGCATTCTCCTCCAGCCTCGTGGAAGCTCTTCTTGTTGTGGGAGCTCCATGAGGAACTGGATCCGTGGCTAGGGAGCCAGGGAGAGGGCTGGGAGGACAGCGGCTCACCAGGGCATCACTACACTCCAAAACCATAGGGCATACCAAACCAAGCGCAAACTCAGTTTCCAGCCTCCTTCTGAGAATAACCTATAGGGGTCTCTACTTCACTTTAGAGGTTTTTCATTTTCACATCTAGTAGATTATTGCAGAATTCAGTCTTCTGTTAACTGCTTTCTTCTCCCTAACTTAATTACAATGTAATTAACATTACAATGCCTTAACAATGCAAATACAGTAATATCTGCATAAATCTAGATACTGTATAACAAAAACTATATGCAGTTACGAACTATCACAGTCTACAAAACATCTCCTATAAACTTTTCAGAAAGTGACAGAAACACTGTTATATGTTTTCGCAGACTGAAAGTTCTCCAGGAGCCAAATTCATGTTTCAATATTAGACGCAACCCCTTACCAAATAGAGCTAGTCATATAATATTAATGAAAGGTATTTGACAAATTTACTGGTTTTTGTCACATAATTTATTCTCCAGGTGTATTTTGCTCTATTCAAATAGCTCTAAAGTTTATCAGAAATGCTTTGCTGAATATATTATTCAATTGTTGTTCATTGTTTGTATTGCAGTTGTGCCAAGAGGTCCTATTTATGGACTGGAGGGGCCATCTGTACTAGATAATGTATAAAGCTAAGACTATAACCAAACAATGGGCCCTGCTCCAAAGAGTTTACAATCTAACAGATACCTTGGAAACTAATTGAATATCATATCCACCAGCTTCAGTCCCAAATACTGGCAAACATGAGATACCCAGCACATGTTAATAGCTTGTATCACTAAACAAAATCAGGGTTTCACAGATATACAACTTAAACAGAGGCACCATGCCAGGAAAATTCTGGCCTTGGATAGGGGATTCTTGGGAATCACAGTGGGGCTGCAGGTGGACAGGCAGTAAATACATCTGAAACATAAGAAAATTTATTTTTATTCACTTAAGTGTTACACTGGAGGGGGCAGATTTCGATCTGAGAGAGGGGTTTCAATTGTTTCTTCTGTAGCTGCCACTTCAGAATTCAGCTTTCCGTCTCTGAGTCTTAAGTCAATCTTTCAGACCATCATCCGTTGTAGCCAGTTTGCATATTACATTGATCCAAGTGGCAAACAATCGAGGATTTGGACTTTTTACTTTTTATTGATCTGAATATTTTACAAGACATTCTGTGTGGTAGTAAAACAGAGATTACATACAATGTAGTATAAACAAAACTACACAATCCGTAGTCACCAAAAACTCACAGATACAAAATTCTGACTGGTCCCAGAGAAAAAATAAAAGCATTAACAGTAAAGGACATGTAGTCTATTGTCAACTCCTATCTATGACTAAACACTGACGGTGAGATTTTGTGCTGCGCCTCTAAGAGGGGCAGCACAGAATTCACAGTCCGGGACATGCCTGATCCTGGGCTGCTCCAGTAGAGTGGTCCCCAGCATATTTAGACCACCTTGGAAGCTTGTCTATGTTACAGCAGCATCCCCACACTGCTGTGTGAACCACAGTGCTGTTCAGAATCTTATCAGAGCAATGCTGTACATTACGGCCTCACCGCTAACACATCTCTACATTCACCAGTCCTACCCCTGGCATGCCCTTTACACCAGGGCTTACAAATGAGCCCTTGGAAAGCAGCCTTACAGCTGTCTTTGACAATGCCTGCACCAGGGGAACTCCCCCAACCAAATACAGGACATTTAGAATATGCAACACAGCAATGTAAGCCTAGGGTAAGTGGGGCTCAAGACAGCTGACCTACGTCAGGGAACCCTGGTCTTGAGCATCTACCTTGCATTTTAACCCCAGGTTAAGAATTTTCTGATCCATGCTCAAACCTAGGGTTCTGGCATCCACACTGCAGTGCACAGACCTGAGACAAAGTTAACATATCCCAAAGTGCCTAGTGCCCCCTGACCAATGTCGACACTCTAGCCCTAAAAACATGGTGCACTGCAGGAAAATTCTACTGTCCACCCACTTCCCCAACTGTGACAGTGTTACTGATGGGTCTCAGGTGTCCATAAGGAGCACACGAGTACCCTAAAACTGCATAATTAGCTCCACTGGTGGCAGTCTCAGTAGAATGACTGTAGTTTGAGAAGGCTTTACACTGAACTACCATCTAATCTGAGAATTGGGCTCTCCACCTCTAGGCTGAGTCACATTGGCAGAAAAATGCCCCTGTGGACCTGTTCTGAGGATAATCAGGACATCAGTCTCCAGGGCTGTCAAACTATTAAAATGAAACTTTGTAGTTCTTCATTTTTAAAATGGGACGTTCAATGAAAGAGTTTTTGTTTGACTGTGTAGCAGGGTGAGCACCAGCTGCAGCCGGAAGGGATTGGAAAAGCCCTGCAGAGGGCTGGGGCTGGGAGCAAAACCCCAGGTGATTGGGGGAAGTGGCTGCAGATGGGGCCACGCCCCAAACAGACTAACCAGGCCTTATAAGAAGGCCAGGGCAGCCAGAAGCTCATCAGTCTCTCCTCTAGCTGTGGAGGGAGACAAGCCTGGCTGTTGGAAGGTTGAGTGGTACTTGAGAGTGAGGCAGGGCTGGGGAAAAGCCAGAGGAGCAGGGGTGCTCCAGGCTGGTGGCTCCCCAGGCTGTAGGGCCTGGTTTCAGGCCCATAGAGGTACTGGGTGATAGAAGAAGGCAGCAGGTCAAACCCCCCCTTGCCAATGATGAGCGGCATACACTGCAGTCTGCCCCAGGGAATGGGGGCTAGTTGGTGACTGGCAGTAGCCTTACATGGAGGCAAGGTGGGAATAGGGGGTGGGGGTTCCCCTGGTTGGGGAGACCCTGAGACTGAGGGGTTACTGCCAGAGGGGCAGCACCCCAGAGAAAGGGGCACTGGGGTCCTGGGAGGGACATGGGGGGCCAGCAGTAAGGTGGATCACCAGCCTGCAGAGGGTGCTCTGGAAGCTGGATAAGCTAATTCCTGAAAGAGACCAGCAGGTAGCACCGCAGGGTTGAGTCCACTCGCTTACAGGCTGGTTTATTTGTTTTTGAAAATCTAGATTTCAGATGAAAACACACACCTTGGAGGACTTCCAGGACCTGAATCAAGCACACAGGAAAGCAATAGGGCTCAGACCCTAGATCCCAGTTTAACACTGGCTTGGACCTTCCAGTCCTGTAGGGTCCTGGGAGCTCTAGGTTAACACAATTAGTGTGTGGGTGCAAGGAGGATTAGGCTTGAGTCCAAGCTCAAGCCCAGGTTTACACTACTGTGTAGACATACCCCTAGGGACCCTTTATGCTGCACTGATCCTTGTATCTGGTGTAAAGGGGCTGGAGAGGAGATAAGGATCTCACCCTACAGTGTTCTAGTCAGGTAGAAGATAGATTACCTCAGAATTCTAACTGTAACCTGGTGTCAGGCTGTAAGATCCTGTAGGGAAGTGTAGAGCTGAACCGCTACTCATCTTTATCCAGAACAAGTGGATTTCATTAGCTTCATTAAGGAATGGAAAAGGCCAGAGCCCCTCTGAGGCAAAAGAGGGGATACAGAGAGGAGCAGGACTTCTGGCAGAGACAGACCATACTCCTCATTCAGGAGGGTTTGGGACTAAGGCTTGTGAACCTGATCCTGCAATTCTGTGACTGGTCATAGGGGTTTACTAACAAAGTTCTCAGGACCTAGACTGGTAACTACAGTCTTGTCTTAAGGTTTTGTTACTTTAATTATGAATAAAGATTAAACCCAGGAAGGGAGGCTTAAGTTTAGCAGTATCAGCTGCATGGGTAATGTATTTGCTGCCCCTACAGTTTTGGTGTCATCCATAAATATGATCACAGTTGAATTTATGCTAAAAGAAACATCTGACAAAGAAAGAAATGATGCAGACATATAGGATAAAAAGATGTACTCTATATTTTGTAGTTTAATTGGTCCAGTAATAATCCAAATCCTATTACAGTATTTGAATACACTATACATTGTAAGAAGCTTGAAAACTAACAGACACTACACTAATCTATTATGATACCTGCTACTCCCCAAGCCTCTTGGAAGTGCTCCACTCCCCACCAGTGGTCTATGGGTTATTACTTGAGAACCACTGAGACAATAGCAAGTGAAAGAATTTCCATATTTGTTTTTCACTCCTTGGATAACAATAAGGCAACACACAACCCAAAAAATATAAATACACCTGCATGGATAGAATACAATTTACTGTATTGTAAGTTTTTGCTATTTCTCCCAAGAATGAGAGGGCCCCTTAAAACAATCACTATGCTTGTCTACAGGGGGAGTTATTCCTGACTAACTCCATTTGTGGATGGAGAATAATAATAGTGCCAGAATAAGAGTGCCTTATTGCAAATAAACTTAATCCACTTCCAAAGTGGATTCACAGTGGATTAAGTTAATTTGGGATAAAACACTCTTATTGTGGAATATTAGCATCTACACATGGAGATAATCAGGAATAATTAATCTGTTTTAAATTTACACACTATTTTATTCTGGATTAATCTTCACGTGTAGATTATCCCTTTGTTATCTGTATTACAAACCATGTGTCAATTCACTATAATCGGTCTTGTTTCATGAAAGCAGCAATAGCCTCAAACAATGTTATAAGACTATCTGAAAATCGGAAAGTATATTTTTCAAAAATTCACACAGGTTGTGAAAAAGAATATAAACACTATATACATTATAAGAAAAGGAGACATACTTGGTCTCCATTGTGAATGCTCATAGAGTTTAAGGCCAGAAGGGACCACCAAATCATCTAGTCTGATCTTCTGAATATCACAGGTCACCAACACCACCCAGACCAGTACACTAAACCCAAGAACTGAAAATAGACCAAAGTATTACAGCTCACAGAATACTAATCTATTACATGCCACAGGCAGAGAATAGGAGGGACCAAAGTGAATCAATGCCCAAGGTCCCTGCAATGGCAGCGAATTAATTTTTTTATATCCATCTCTTTTTTTTTCTTTTTTTTCTTTTTTTCTGGCCTGATGATCCACAAACTTTGCTGCTTTCTTGCTTCCTCTGCTGCAGTAAAGATACAAGTATTCCTGAAACTATGAGAGATGGAGCTAGATATAATACTATCATAACTTTCCCAATTGCTTTTTAATAATTAAAAGGGAAGGTCTTTTGGCAGTATTTTAAAATAATACTTACCATCCCTTTTTAAAAAAATGCATTTATATCCAATCCAATGCCCATTGAAACCAATGGGAAAATTTCCACTAATCCAATGGATGCTGATCAGAATGTATAAGAGCTAAGTACTGTTATTTTTATTTTATTAACAAGAGTATTATCTAATCAAGTATCACAGTATCTTCATAATGTAGATTCTTTTTCCTTTAAAAAGTACTTAGTAATAATATCCTAGATGGATTGGGCTATACACAAAATTAAAGACAATCATGTCATTTTTTTTTATTCCTTGACCACTCATTCCTAAAGTTTTCTGGCCCTAAAAAGTCTGTATCAACCACTGATTTAAAAGTACTTCCAACATCTGTGTGGTCAAATACAAATCTATATTGATTCAATTACAACAACAAAGGAAGAAGCCATAAATAAAATAACAGTATTAGTTGAGGTGTCCTCTAAGCACTAAAGTTTGGATATTTGGGCAGTAGGCACAAGATGAACCTCTGAATTCTTTTATATATATATATATATATATATGCCATTGCCCTGCCCAAATTTCCACTAATGCAAAGGGAAAAAATATCTCCGGGATAATTATTTCCAAAATGGTCAACTGATAATGTAAAACCATACTCCCAAATTAGAAAAGAGATTTTAAAGATCTCAGTAGATCTATAGCCCCTTCAGGACACCTCCCCAAAATAGAGTGCAGGGAAGGGAGCCCAAGAAAAATCGAGCAGATAATGTAATGCTGCAGTAACAACTCATGCACAGGCCAATAACCAATTTATTCTGGTGGCACTGCAGGGAGCAAATTAAAAAAAAAAAATTCAAAATCCAGGCCACAATTCAGATCTACAAGTGCTTCACTACTGGGTCCCAAGCAGAGAGAAAATAACTTCATCTGAAAACCATCAGGCTGAGGAGAGACAAGGAAAAAGAGAGTGCCAAAGGAGGAAATGAGCTAAAGTTAAATAAATAAACAGACTCTGTCGCTCAGAAATTAAGAGCAGTAGGAGTCTCAAAGCTATTTTCAGTAACCCCTAGTTTAGATATTAATTGTCTCAACAGTGGTTCGCCAGCTCCTCCGCCCAGTACTCAGGACACAACCGCATCGGCTCCTGTTTCCAGCGCACAAGATCAGCAGGATGACGACTCACCGGCTCCTCCCACAGCAGTTGAGCATGGCGACAGCACTCTGGCTCCTCCTCCTCCCAGCACACAAGCTCATCAAGGTGGTGTCACACCAACTTCTTCCAGCATGGAGTCTCAAAGCAGAAACTCATTGGCTCCTATTCCCAACCAGGGCTGCAGACAGGATTTCAGGAGCTCCGACAAGAAGTAAAAGTGGACCCTTCATAGCGGTTCAGCCAGACACTGGAGGATGGGGACAGTGGAAAATGGGCAGGAAGAAGTGACACTTAATAGTGTGTTCTGAACCTAGCAACAGTTGGCAAAGATACTGGAAGAGGAATAGAGGTCTGGGACTAATTTTTTGATTTGTAATGAAAATCCCACAGTGTAGAAGAAAAATTCAAACTGCGTCAATATCTTCAGATTTATGATATTATAAAATACATGCATGCCCTACTGTAGTTCAGAATGGATTATAACTTGTTCCAAAATAATACAAATGTTCTTTATAACCAGATAATAGACACACTGTTTAAGATAATGCCAAAAATAAAACCACGAGGAGCTTCACAGCCCAGACCAAACACCCATCTATACATTTGAGAGAGAGATCTTTAGTCTTCTAGACAGAAGAAGGTTCTTTACTATAATCCAAGGGATCCAGAGAGGTTTGAAACAAGGACAGAGAGTGTTATGATGCAGATAGTGTTAGCCTTCAGAGGGATGGAAAAACAGGGACTCAAGGACCCAGATCTACAGAGACTAGGCACCTAAACCCCAAAGGGGTTCCCTTTCTTGATCCAGGCCAAGGATACTGTTGGGTCAGCAGGGAGTGCTTCTCACAGGAGCTTCTGTTTTTGCCCTAATAAATAAATAAAGGGAGTGGGGGAGAAGAGGGAGCTAAGGCTCACTTTTATCTCTAAGGAGTTGGGAAGAGGCTCAGGTTTCTTTTGGCCTAGATCAGAGGTCGGCAACCTTTCAGAAGTGGTGTGCCGAGTCTTCATTTATTCACTCTAATTTAAGGTTTCACGTGCCAGTAATACATTTTAATGTTTTTAGAAGGTCTCTTTCTATAAGTCTATAATATATAACTAAACTATTGTTGTATGTAAAGTAAATAAGGCTTTTAAAATGTTTAAGAAGCTTCATTTAAAATTAAATTAAAATGCAGAACCCCCCCCCAGACCGGTGGCCAGGACCCGGGCAGCGGGAGTGCCACTGAAAATCATCTTGTGTGCCGCCTTCGGCACGCGTGCCATAGGTTGCCTACCCCTGGCCTAGATGCATGGAGGACCTGGAGCATCTTTTCTCCTCTGGAGATAGTAGGGGTGTGGTTGCCAGTGTGTAAGCATTTTGCCAGGGCAGTTCTCCATATTAGTCCCCAGAGGGTCCTATATGTGATCTGGTGAATTTTAGATTATTTCTTAGAAGGGTGAGAGAGAAAAGGCAAATTACAGTAACCCGAAGACAGATAACATCGCCTGGCAGCACTCAGAGTCCTGTCTAATTTGAAAAAGTGTCCCTTAAACAAAGTTGTGTGTCTTTCTCCACTCCATTTCCCACAGCTTCCCACTCTGTTTTACTTCATGGGAGGAGGTGCAGGGGATAGACACCTGATTCTGCTGGCTGAGGTCATGATCGCCTCTTCAGGCCTCCTTTCTGCTAGTGCCCTGGCTCTACGAAGTTTAGTTGATTCACAAGTCCCAAATATCCCTTTTTTCACTGAACATGAAGAGTCCCTTCCCTTTTTCTCCAGGGACTAGAAAGCAGGTTATGAAGGGGGAGAGGGGCTCCTGCTTCTCTTGATCTGGAGGGCAGTTCTCTTGAGGAAGGGACTGTGGAGGACAAAGATAGCAGCTGCTGCTGCCCACGGTGTCTGACATATCTCCTCTTGCTGGTTTGGAGAGACAGTAGGACAGGGTCTGACAGGAAGTATGTTCCTGCTGTGGGTGCTGTAGCTCCTTGGTAAACATGGTCCCTGCCTTTTAGAATTGACCACCCCCTTTAGCCTGGTCCACTGAATTATGAGTATTCCACTGTGGCTGATCAAAGAGAAGCAGCTGGCAGGCCAGTTTGACTTTGAATCATAGAATCATAGAATATCAGGGTTGGAAGGGACCTCAGGAGGTCATCTAGTCCAACCCCCTGCTCAAAGCAGGACCAATTCCCAACTAAATCATCCCAGCCAGGGCTTTGTCAAGCCGGGCCTTAAAAACCTCCAAGGAAGGAGACTCCACCACCTCCCTAGGTAACGCATTCCAGTGCTTCACCACCCTCCTAGTGAAATAGTGTTTCCTAATATCCAACCTAGACCTCCCCCACTGCAACTTGAGACCATTGCTCCTTGTTCTGTCATCTGCCACCACTGAGAACAGCCGAGCTCCATCCTCTTTGGAACCCCCCTTCAGGTAGTTGAAGGCTGCTATCAAATCCCCCTCATTCTTCTCTTCTGGAGACTAAACAATCCCAGTTCCCTCAGCCTCTCCTCATAAATCATGTGCTCCAGACCCCTAATCATTTTTGTTGCCCTCCGCTGGATTCTTTCCAATTTTTCCACATCCTTCTTGTAGTGTGGGGCCCAAAACTGGACACAGTACTCCAGATGAGGCCTCACCAATGTCGAATAAAGGGGAACGATCACGTTCCTCGATCTACTGGCAATGCCCCTACTTATACAGCCCAAAATGCCGTTAGCCTTTTTGGCAACAAGAGCACACTGTTGACTCATATCCAGCTTCTCGTCCACTGTGACCCCTAGGTCCTTTTCTGCAGAACTGCTACCTAGCCATTTGGTTCCTAGTCTGTAGCAGTGCATGGGATTCTTCCGTCCTAAGTGCAGGACTCTGCACTTGTCCTTGTTGAACCTCATCAGGTTTTTTTTGGCCCAATTCTCTAATTTGTCTAGGTCTCTCTGTATCTGATCCCTACCCTCTAGTGTATCTACCATGCCTCCTAGTTTAGTGTCATCTGCAAACTTGCTGAGAGTGCAATCCACACCATCTTCCAGATCATTAATAAAGATATTAAACAAAACCGGCCCCAGGACCGACCCTTGGGGCACTCCACTTGAAACCGGCTGCCAACTAGACATGGAGCCATTGATCACTACCCGTTGAGCCCGACGATCTAGCCAGCTTTCTATCCACCTTACAGTCCATTCATCCAGCCCATACTTCTTTAACTTGGTGGCAAGAATACTGTGGGAGACCGTATCAAAAGCTTTGCTAAAGTCAAGGAACAACACATCCACTGCTTTCCCCTCATCCACAGAGCCAGTTATCTCATCATAGAAGGCAATTAGATTAGTCAGGCACGACTTCCCCTTGGTGAATCCATGCTGATTGTTCCTGATCACTTTCCTCTCCTCTAAGTGTTTCATAATTGATTCCTTGAGGACCTGCTCCATGATTTTTCCAGGGACTGAGGTGAGGCTGACAGGCCTGTAGTTCCCTGGATCCTCCTCCTTCCCTTTTTTAAAGATGGGCACTACATTAGCGTTTTTCCAGTCATCCGGGACCTCCCCCGATCGCCATGAGTTTTCAAAAATAATGGCCAATGGCTCTGCAATCTCATCCGCCAACTCCTTTAGCACCCTCGGATGCGGTGCATCCGTCCCCATGGAATTGTGCACGTCCAGTTTTTCTAAATAGTCCCAAACCACTTCTTTCTCCACAGAGGGCTGGTCACCTTCTATACTGTGCTACCCAGTGCAGCAGTCTGGGAGCTGACCTTGTTCGTGAAGACAGAGGCAAAAAAGCATTGAGTACATTAGCTTTTTCCACATCCTCGGTCACTAGGTTGCCTCCCTCATTCAGTAAGGGGCCCACACTTTCCTTGACTTTCTTCTTGTTGCTAACATACCTGAAGAAACCCTTCTTGTTACTCTTAACATCTCTTGCTAGCTGCAACTCCAAGTGTGATTTGGCCTTCCTGCTTTCACTCCTGCATGCCTGAGTAATATTTTTATACTCCTCCCTGGTCATGTGTCCAATCTGGATAGGATAGGGAGGGATAGTAGGATTGAGAGGGACCTCTGTCTTTGGAAACCTTAGAGACAGACTTACCCCATAATTCTCTGCAGGATTGTTGTTGACTCCTGGCTTCCCAAGAAATCTGTTAGTGACACATGGGCCAGTGTAAGCTTGGGTGCAGGAAGCATCTGAAATATTGCTTTTAATTTTGAGCATCTCATTCCCAAAAAGATATTGACAAATTGGAGGGAGTTCACAGAAGAGAAACAGTTATTGAAGAACTCATTTACAGTGGAAAAAAACTAACAGAGCTCCATATTTTTTCCTGGCTAAGCAGTGACTAAGGATCAGAGCATATAGTAAATGTTAGGGTCTAAATGTGGAGGAGATAGAGACGTTATTTAGATTGGTTTAAGGGGATATAAATATAAGTAACAGGATGAAGTGAAGAAAGAGAATATTTAGGGTGAATGTCAAAAAAAAATGTCCTGACAGTAAGATGTAATAGGCTGTGAAATGGGATCTCCCAACGAAAGTGCTGAAAGCCCAGTTTATATGACAATGCACTAATAAATTCACTGTAAAGAAGATTCTTGCATATGCAGGGGAATGGACTAGGTGTTCTAATAGGTCTTTTCCATCTTTGACATCTCTGGTTTTCCTTGTAGATAAGTTGAAGATGAAAGAAGATAAAACAACATGCCAGAAGGCTCTGGCTCATGGTGTTAACACCATAGATGAAATATAGGTGAAAAGATGTTTTGCTACCGTGTATATATTGTACATAAACCTGTATGTATTGCATTATTAATGTATATACTTAATCATATTTTTGAAGCAACTTTCTATAAAAATACAAAAATTAAAACTTACTGTCTTAATGTCATATTTTGTTCTTCTGCATTCTCCTTTTACATCTGAATATTTCCTTTCATCAGCCTCTTTCCTTGTTCTCCAAACTCCTCTCATCTATTTGCCGTAGTTCATTCTAAGCCCCAAAGCTAGAGGCCCACAAAATCCATGGCTAGTGGAGGGCTTAGCCTGGATTATAAAGGATCCCTGACCTGAAAGGCCTCCTCAGAGCTGCCTGTGGCTGTGGTGCATTTCCTTTGCTGCCAGCCAGGCTTTTGGACATGGGCAGCAGCAGTTCAGCCAAGGAGCTTTACAACATCTGAAGGCAGTAAGCACAACAGATGGAGTCAAACACAAATAGCTTTCTCTTGGCACAGGCAGATAACAGCCCTGAAAGATGTTGCTACACTCCTGATTATCACTACAAAGGTTTTTTTTTCTCCTGCTGACAATAGCCCACCTTAACTGATGACATTTGTTATAGTTGGTATGGCAACACCGATTTTTTCATGTTCTGTGTGTGTGTGTGTGTGTATGTATATATATATATATATCATCCTACTGTATTTTCCACTGCATGCATCTGATGAAGTGGGTTTTAGCCCACGAAAGCTTATGCTTAAATAAATTTGTTAGTCTCTAAGGTGCCACAAGTACTCCTTGTTCTTTTTACTCCTACAAGGTTATTTCCAGGGGCTCTTCTAATGCAGAAGGCTGGTGGGCAGCAAAGGAAGAGATAATGATGCAATGCAGAGGGAAGAGCGCTGGAGAACTTAGAGGGCAGTGGTGAGAGAGTGAGGATGCTGGGAGAGAGCTGCAGGAATGGGCCAATTCTTGGTTCCACTTTGGGGTTAGGAGAGAACAAAGTAATGTGTGGAGCCAACTCCTTTTCCCTCTCCAAATAAAGGGCCAGAGATACTCCTTTGAACATACACAACTTCATGGTTAGTACATTTTTATTATTCACATTCCTTCATTGTTCCCCTAGTAATAATGATGGGGAAGGGGTACTGGGAATCCAGGGGGGCTTCCTCACTTCACAACAACCCAGATTTACTGATCTTCAGGGCAAACTGAAAGACACATGCATCCTTCTCGCAAGCTTTTCCTGGGGAGCAGGAGGATGATTGACGGAGCGAATGTTACATGCTCATTTCAAGTTATAAAGATGAGGTGACATCACATCGTGGTGTGAAAAGAGGAGGTTCTAGAACCAATCTATATAATAAATGGCAAGTCAACAGGAATGAATGGTAGACAAAGTATTCTGAAGAAATTTGAAAATGTAGTGGCTGAGCTGCTAATGAAAGTATGCTCATATTAAATCATCTTACACTAGCAATGAATTGGGCAGTTGCAAGTATTATAATTATATTTTAAAAGATGTTGGGGTGACTCTGGGAATTACAGACTATTGAGCCTTCAGTAACAGAAAAAATGGTGAAATGATATTTAAATGCAGTTAAATTATGTCGATCTAGGTATTTTATGAGAAAAAAAATGAAAACGTTTTCCCATCTACTATGATTGTTTGAGTATGACAACAAAACTGAATAAAGAAGAACTTCTTGGTATAATTATTTGGCCTTCCAACAAGCCCTTGAGAAAGTTCCTTGCACTAGATGATTAAAAAACTAAATAGTTATGGATTAGAAACAGTCTAAGCGACAGAAAACAAAAAGCAGGCATAGATGGTCAATTTTCATCATGGCAAAAGTTGTTAGCTCTAGGGCCTCCAAGCATTTGCATTAGAACCAATGTTATTTAATATATTCATTCATGATCTGATTAATGGGGTGGCACCAACCTCTCATGAGCACCCCTTCCGGTCAGGTTTGTCTGCAATGACTCCTGTCGGTGGTTTCTCAAGTGGTTTTTCAGTGACTCAGCCCTCCAGCCAAGTCACACATATTGTCTGTATGTGACTCAGAAGAGACCCCTTCCAGGGTGTACAGTCCACTAGGTCCTATCTCAGTACCCCTCGGTTGGTGTCTCTCTAGCCCTTTCCGGACTCAGTCTTTAAGTAGTCCCAGCCCTGGTATGGGGCCGTACTCCCAGGACTTCCTCCCTGGAGACACTACCTTCCTGCGGCCCTCCCCAGGATCAGTTCTTACTCAGTCCTAGCAGCCAGCCAGGAGCTCTCTTGCTCCCCGGTCCCTGCCAGCACTGAGCTGTCCTTGGTCTTGCTGCTCTTTCAGCAACCAGGAACACAGGCCTCTCTCCTTCAGCTCCAGGAAGCAACTGACTGCTCTGGTGCTGCTGCTTCCTTTTAGGTGGCCCTTCTGGTCCCTGACTGGTTGCTCCAGCAGCCCCTTCGATTGGTTGTCACTGAGCAGAGTGCACCCCTGTGAGCCCCACACAGTCCTCATCATACTCCCAAAAGTAACATGTTTAAATATGCCCCCACTTTCCACACAAAGCAACTTATGACAAAAGAGGTTGGTGGCACTGCAGAATATGGAGGCTAATCCTTTTTTACTATGACCTCAATGTGCTCACATATCTTGCCAAAGTCATATTCCATCACCAAACAGCATGAATCAGCAGTTCATGTCATAATAAGTGCAATGTCACTAATTAGCTGTTGTCTGTTACAGTTGTTGATGAAAAGGTTGTTTGAGTACACTCACAGTTAATTCTCAATAACCAAACTTAGCTACATTTATTGTCTAAAGACAAAGCAATAGAATACGAAAATACATACCTTCCTTCTGAGAAGCAATTCTTATCTCACAGCGTGTTCATTTAATGTAACCTATGTAGAGGTGAGGTAAATCAATTTATTTACTAATTCTGTGCTACACAGTTCCTCTCTCTGACACAGTATTTGCACAGAGCATGAATTCTTATCCTTGCAAGAGACTACAGCTGGATTTTCGATAGGAAACTTTCCAAATACTAAAATGGGAAATTATAATAGGATTGACTTTCTTTCTCTTCTTAGGAATCCAGTACGAGTCTTCACCATAAGACAGTTACACACACAGAGAATTAATCATTTCAAATTCCTTTTTATGTACAACACTCCAAATATGAACCATTAAAGCACAGCAGCTACAATGCACCCTAGCTAGACTAACATCACTAACTAGAGATTTGTTATTTTTCCTTTAAAATTAAGACTATAACACAGGACCTAAACCCCCAATATTTATTTATAATACCTTACAAAATCAGTATAGGCTTTGGGCCTTCTGACAATCAGAGATCTGCTTTCACATAGACTCACTCTGGGTATTATATTGACAATTAAATAAAACATTAATTGTACTACATAACCAGTTGTTTCAGCATCAACATTACTGAGCACATGCACAACTTAAAATAAGAAAGAAAAAAACTTTACAATTACTGTACAATTACTGTAGCTCTAGAGGTCCCAGGTTAGATCCTGCCCGCTGACGACTGGGATCTGTCGGTGTTACAAGTGGGGGCTCATCTGGGACCTCTGGAGCTAAATACATGAGCCTCTACTGCATGAGATAAAACCCATATGGTGGTCTTGGTGCCACTAGATGGGACAGAACACCACACCTAGGAGGCGTGTGGGTTACACTTACAAGTTCATTGTTCGGTACATGAACGTGGCAAAGTTGTTGTTAGTGTTCTAGGCACTAGATATTTACGTAAATACATTTTAGAAGTCTAATACAGATATACCCCAATCTAGTACAAGATAAAATGGTCTGACAGAACAATTAATAAGGATGTTGTGTCCGAGATATCAGGAACAAGTGGAGGCATCAAACTGATGTCATGAAAGGCATAAAGTGGTATGTAAGTTGTTTATCCCAGTTGTTTGTCTCGGTCTATAAATGTCAGGGTACCTCGCCTTAAACCCTTGTGTGGCCTAGGGGACAGCAGAGAATCCCGCTGCTGACTGAGCCATTCCTTGCCACTAGGCACTTGTGTTAGTGTACCTGTAACCACAGAGCCAGGACACTAGGACAGTGCCTTGAGGGCAACACAAGTTCCATAACTTGTTGTTTTGTTCTGTACTTTTCTTATCTCTGTTTTGAACACTACGTTCCAAACCAGTCTGGCATAGAGGTACATCCCAACCTGTGCTAGGACACACCATTCATGTATCTTGGCTTTGACAGGCTTTCTATTTTCTAATGCCAAAGCTGACTTCAGCTTTGCAAAGTGTTGTGGGATACCTGGCATGGATGAACAGAACTGTGGAGAGAGCATAATACAATCAGTTAGCATAACTTCCCAACACTTATATATGTGTAATGTATATTAATACTTTGTGCAAAATACCCATTAATATGGTGTATACTACCGCCTAACATGTGTGTTGGCTCACATGGTATTTTTTAAATTCTGTTTTTAGAATTTTACCAGCTAAGGTCCCAATCCTGCAAACACAGGATTTACGTATGTGAACATTCCACTGAAGCCAAGAGGATTACTCATTTGCATAAAATTAAACATACATACATGTCTGCAGGATTGGGGCCTAATTTTTAAAGAGCCTCTCAGAGTTGTGATCAAATATAACTATGAATGAAAAAAGGATGAAAAAACCACAATGTAGATGTAAGTGAGACACAATTATTTGATGCAATAAAACTGGAACAATGTTAGTATTTTATGTAGCTTTTACCATTTGAATTTCTGCAATTAAATTATTACAATAAATATTAAATATTGTATTAAAAGAGCAGGCATATCCTTACCATCCTCAAATGACTGAATTCATAATTAGAAAACAGCTATGCCATCATTTGTATCAATGCAAAAATATCTTTTGTTTCTTTTAATTGAATGATTACAAACTGAAAAAAAGCTGATGAGGTGAGACATCTCCTCCACATATGTCCAGGGTCTCGTCTGTGGTTAGTGTATGTGCAGTACAGGGAAAAACTGGAAAATGGCACACATGCTTTTCTGCAAGAAAAACAGAACTTCCAGGAGAAATTCAAATGGTTCTACCACAGAAACCCTGATTTGTTGTTCTGGAGACTTTTGTTCACATGCTGGAGCATAAATATTGATAACTTCAAAGACCCAGCCAAGGACAAACCTGAATGGATAGCATCTATCAACACTTCGAGAAAGATCCACATAATTTTCAGTTTTGAAATGTGTGCTGAGTGAATTGTTGCTCCCGCAGTGTAATGTGGATCATATAGGTGTGGTAGTAAGTACAAAACATCTTTAGACAAATTCAAGGAACTTGGTAAAAGGAAATTGAAAAAAAGGGCTAAGCATCATGCCATGTCTTCAGTGGCAGCCTACACATTTCTATACAACATCTGTTTACAATCTTGTTCCTCACAGATTGGACTATACAGCCACAAGAAAACATACAAGAGGCTGTGACAGCGTCATAATATGATGGACAGCCATTAAGCTCATATACTGTAAATATTATTTAAGGCATCAAACATGGATCTTGTTCATCCAAATTTCTTTATGAGAACTATACAATACCTGTTTAACTATCAGTTTTTAAAGTAAATATTGTTTATACAACTAACAGTAGTGATTAAGGTATATGTTAGCTATTACATTTTAATATATAGTTAAACAGTAAAAATACAGGACATATGGCATAAGGAGATGATATATTGCTTCAACTACTTAGTTTAAATGAATGTGTACAATATCAGAAGCAGATAATTAATGGACAAATATATAAGCACTTAAGATATTGAAAGACACAAAACCAGAGCACACAATAGTCCCAAGTCTATTCTCAGACACACAGCTGCAATCCCTATTGAATCCAATTGAACTTGTGCATGTGTCAATGAGGAGAGAATTGGGTCCTAGAGGTCATAGGTAAAGAAAGGCCTAAAACTATCATAACACAGCAACCCAGTTTTTACTTTCAGAGGGATAATGCAAATTATAGTAACAGGAAATTTGCTTATTGTCAGATTACCATATGATGTGCTTATACCCTAGAGTCCTTTGCATACAAAACTTCCGTAATAGTAGGATACTACATTGTTGTTTGTCCTTCGAGTGTGAAGATGACCATGACATCATTGGTTGGTTTGGCTTCTGTGAACACGAGTCACTGATCAGGCCAATTTAAGCTTTGAACTGTCTGTGGCACACTGAACAAGAGATGTTGCTATGGGTTACTTGAACAACAGTGGACATGCTGCTGTTGCGAGCTATACGCTGATGGCACTTCTGCTCACCTCAGCAGTTCTCCTCTACTCATAGACTGTAGCTCCAGTATGGATGAGGCTTCACCAGGTAAAACGATGATGAGCAAGATCTTTCCCAAAACTCTGGGTCAATGTTGAAACACCCCAAGGATAACTTGAGGGAGTCCTTGAAACGTTTCTTCTGGCCTTCCAGAGAGTGCTTTAGCTCCTTTAGCTTGCCATAAAAGATCTTCTTTGGCAGTTACTCATCTGACATTCTGGTGACATAGCCTGCATGTCTCATCTGTGATTTCATCAACAGAGTATGGATGCTTCGAATGTCTACTAGTATGAGAACCTAAGTATCTGGAACCTTGTCTTGCCATCTTATTCTCATCAGTTTCCTCAGACAGCCCATATGAAAGTGATTCCATAATATTAGGATACTACATATCGTATATGAAAACCACTCTGAATTATATATATATGTACACACACACACAGTTCTTTTCATTTTTTTCTAAAACAGTTAATTAAATAGTGTTAATATTTGCAAGCAGAAAAATATGTTGCTAGGTTGCTGGTTTGTTCTCAATACAAAATGGCTTTGTACCAGGTACTTTGTCCTTTCCAGAGTTACTGCACAGGGAGGATAGAGAGAAAATTAATCCAGAAAGTTAACAAAAGTTACATGCTGTTTTTTGCAAGTTGAGGTATAATCACATTAGAGATTTACTAAACTTAGGGTGACTAGATGTCCCTATTTTGGGGTCTTTTTCTTATATAGGGTCCTATTACCCCCAACCCCTGTCCCAATTTTTCACATTTGCTGTCTGGTCACCCTAATTAAACTTAATAGTTTATCAATTTGCTTTTTAGCACTTTTAAAGTACTGACACATTTATCAATTAAAATGATGCTATGGGGCTTGTTAAAATGTATACCTCTAAGAACAGTTCCTTTAAAGGTGTCACAGGGTGGCTGGCGCCCTGTGATTGAAATAGGTCCAGTGCCCCTGTCATAAACATACAGCTAAGGGTAGCATAAAATCCCTCCTTTACCTGTAAAGGAAGCTCAAGTAACCTGGTTGGCACCTGACCAAAAGGACCAATGAGGGGAGAAGATACTTTCAAATCTGTGGGGGAAGGTCAGGAGCAGCTCGAGGCACCAGCACAGCAAGCGCGTGCCTGGGGTGTCAAGCCACGGGGGGAGGGGGGCGGTATGCCATTCGCCGTGAGGGCGGCAGTCAGGCAGCCCTTGGCGGCATGCCCATGGGAGGTCCACCAGTCCTGTGGTTTCGGCAGCGGGTACGCCGAAGCCACAGGACCAGCAGATCACCCGCAGAAACGCCGCCGAATCCACGTGACCGCAGATCGCCCGCAGGCATATTGCCGAAGGCTGCCTGACTGCCGTGCTTGGGGCGGCAAAAAACATAGAGCTGCCCCTGGGGAAGGTTTTTGTTTTGTGTTCCTTTGTTCTTTCTGGGTCAGCGAGGAACCAGGGCAGGGAAAATACAGCTCCCTAAGCCATATCTGAACTAAGCATCTAATATTACAGAAATAGTAAGTAATAGCAAGGAAATCGTTTGTTTTAGCTTGTGAATTTTCCCTGTGCTAAGAGGGAGGTTTATCCCTGGTTTTGTAACTTTAAAGTTTTGTCTAGAGGGGAAATCCTCTGTGTTTTGAATCTTTTTGTTACCCTGTAAAGTTATCTTCCATCCTGATTTTACAGAGGTGATTCTTTTATCTTTTTTAAAAAATAAACTTCTTTTAAGAACCTGATTGTTTGTCAGTGTCCTAAAGACCCAGGGGGTTTGATCTGTGCTTACTTTGTAACCAAATGGTTAGGATATTATTCTCAAGCCTCCCCAGGAAAGGGGATGTAGTGGTTTGGGGGGATATTTTGGGGGAGGTAGGGCTCCAAGCGGCCCTCCCTGAATGTTTGTTTAAATCACTTGGTGGTGGCAATGATACCAAGGGCAAGGAAGGAATTTGTGCCTTGGGGAAGTTTTAAACCTAAGCTGGTAGAAATAAGCTTAGGGGTTTTTTCATGCGGGTCCCCACCTCTGTACCCCAGAGTTCATAGTGGGAAGGGAATCCTGACAGCCCCTCTGTCAGAGCAGGTGCTCTCAGTTGAGACAATTAAGGGGGTGTTGCTGCACCTGCTCTATAAGGGGTCAGAGGGAGTTCAGTGAGGATAGGAAGGGGACTGTCCGGAGGGGGGTCTTCTGAAGTGAGGGAACTGAAAGGGTCTCCTGCAGTGGTCCCTGAGGAAGAAACAGTGCCTCAGAAAGGCGTTGTGCTCAGCTGGGTGGAAGATTCTTTTGGGTTTGTTTTAGGGATCTTTGTTGTGTTAATAAAATAAATAAACAACCCAAAGAAGGGTTGTTATTGGAAGGAAGACTGGGTGGAGTTTATTTAACAAATCTTGAAGATAGGGAAAACAGAAGCAGGGTACTGCAGAGGTACCCTGTCACAAGGGGGCACTTGGGCGCTGGCCACTCTGTTACACTAGGATATTAAAAATGGTACTGCACTGTGGTTTAAGTAAACTGATTTTTCAAAAGAATAAAGTATACAATAAGTATTTGGAGGTTGCACTAGATGACCTCTTGCAGTCCCTTTGAGCCCTACATTTCTGTGGTGCTATACATTATATTTGTAATCAGTGTGTGTGGTTCTTACAACTTATGACATTAATTTATAACATCATAATTCATTATACTTCTTGGCTTACATATCCAGTGGAGTGCCAATTCTCACAACAGCCCTGGGCTTGAGATTACTTTAAATATATAAATTCTAACTAAATCCTTTTATTTTGATGAATAATTTTCAGTTTGGGAATGTGTTCTGGTGTTTCTCTCATAATGTAAAGTAGACCATGTAGTAGGGTTACCATGCATCCGGGTTTTCCCGGACGTGACCTCTATTTCGGTCCTCTGATCTCTGTCCGTGTGGATTTTTGAAATATGAGCACATGTCCGTGATTTTTCCTGGCTTGTCCCTTTTCCAACATTGGTTCTGGAAGAACTGCAATTCTGGCGTGCCTTAATAGAGACGTGTGTGTTTGCTGGGCCGCCAGAGAGCAGTGGCTGCTGGGCAAGCGCCCAGCTCTGAAGGCTGCACCACCGCCAGCAGCAGTGCAGAAGTAAAGGTAGCACGGTATTGACTGTTGAGTCGTTGAAAGGAATCCTGCTTGTACAGTACAACTTCAAGCACACATCTTGCAGAGACTTTCATGGCTACTTGATGAACAATCAACCACTGCTGAGAAAGATATGCTTTCCAGAGAAATGTGCATTGGCACAACAGGAAGAAGTACAGCAGAAAATGACTGACTGCATATAAAAATGTACATTAAAATTTGATTTACCTTTATTTTTGAGGCTATTACACTTGTTATTTATAAATGTTAGATATTCAAAGTAGAAAGAAACTGTACAGTAGAAACTTTACCCCTTCTTCAGCCCTGCCCTCCTCCAATGTCCTCTATTTGGGAACTTGAAATACGGTAACCCTACCATATTTGGAAGTAATTACAAAACATCTTTATTAGAATTTAAGGAAATTGTTAAAAGGAATATGTCACACTTTGAGGGAGGGGATCTTACTTACAGTTTTCAACCAGAGATGGTCCACA
The DNA here is from genome assembly GCF_013100865.1 of Trachemys scripta elegans. Classification (NCBI taxonomy): domain Eukaryota; kingdom Metazoa; phylum Chordata; order Testudines; family Emydidae; genus Trachemys; species Trachemys scripta. The sequence continues at coordinate 157,225,583 of NC_048300.1, read as the reverse complement.
ATATAAATATCCACTATGTATCTGAAAACCAATTGCCTTTGTGTGTATGTGTATAATCTGCTCAAGCAGTTGTATCTAAATATTCAGGTTGGGTATCTGAAACTCATACTAACTTGACAGGTACTGGATTAAATATCACCTCGTTGTGACACAGCAACTACTATTATAGAGGAGGGGGGAAAAACAGACATAGGAAGAAAGGCTCTTTTCCACAATAAATATGGTGTGTGGTTTTCAATGCAGAATTAGCCCAGGGTAATTAGAAACCTTTGCGTGCTACTGCTAACTCGCATTGACATTTGGATTCCCTCCTCTCCCGCCCCCACACACAGAGAGAAGATATCTACCATTGTAGAATCACCTTTTCAGTTTTGTTCTTTTTTCCAAAATTGGATCAGTAAATCAAACTCTGATTGGATATCACTCTGCAGTTTGGGCCTCACCTAAAGTCACTGACTTTAGTGGGCTTTGGATCAGGCATTTAGCAGCATATCACATTCATCTTGCACTTCAGTTAAGAGAGAAAGCATTGCAAGGTCATTACTGGTTATGAATTACCCAAGGAGTCATTCAGTCAGATGGAGGGTGAAGTTCTACCTCGTAGTCAATACCTCCTGTTGGAGCAAGATTAGTGCTCATAAACACCAAAGTTTACTTTGTGTGTAAGAGTAACCACCAATGCAATAGGGTGAAACAGGAGGTCAGGACAGTAGGACTAGGAGAAGTAGAACAATTTAACAAAGCATTTTAATAAGCAGCAACAGTACACACCTAAAAGGAAATAGATAATAAAATGCCTATACTAACAATTAGTATTAACTGTCATCCTGTTTCTGTAGTTTCAATAACAATAGCTGATTTTGTAAACAAACACTTCATTCATAAATATTTACAAAATCTTAAAATTCCTACCTAAAACTCTCCTTTGCCATGATGCCTATAAAACACTTGACAACAGATAGCAAGCTGGTGTGCTGATATTGCAGCCTATCATCTAACCAATATTATCCCTGTTTCCTTGTACTCTCCCATAATAAATAATAATAATGTCTTTCTGTATCCATCTGTTTTCTCTTTTATTATACTTAGATTGTAAACAGTTTTGGGACAAGGACTATCTTTTTGTTCTGTGTTTGTACAGCACCTAGTCCTGGTCCATAAATGGGTTCTTAGGCACTACCACAATACCATTCATACTTTCACAGGTTTGTTTACAATTATTAATATATAAGATTCAAGTTCTTTGGATTTTTTTCCTTAACTTTATAGATTATACTTACAAACTGCTGACAATAACATGTAGTATTCATTGACCAGTGACAAAAATATATATATTCATTCACTGTAGAAAAGTCTCCCCTCCAATTTCCTCAGATGTGGGCAATAATGATTATCACAGGTACAGAGCTAGCTTTACCTCTGACCCCTTCTCTACTATCTCTGACTGCACCCACTCACGTCTGACTTCATGCCTTTGCCTTTCCTGGGGTGAAATGCTACAATTCTCCCACTCTTAGACCAGGTCCTGGGTTACAGTACGCAATGGATCAACTGTGTTTACTCCAACAGGTTCAACTGATTTGAATACCTGTGATTCATCCATTTGGGAGCTTGTGAACAGTGATAAATACAATGACCCAAAGCAGTCTTCTTAAAACAAGGTATAATTCAATCTTAACAGTAGGAACAAGGGATAACAAAAGAGAAACAACACATAATCTATATGCACATCTCCCTTACCCGAGGCTTACCATCCTCCTGGAAACCTAGGAAAGCCTAGTTCTTTTAGACCCCACATGGCTGTTTGTGTCTGTCAGTTTGTTCGCCACAACTAGCTCCCAAACAACAGCCTCCCCTCTGGATATTGTAAATATTTATATTTATATTTTCATCTGTTGGTTCCCTGCATCTGAAAAACAAGCTGTGTAACTTGGCTAGAATAGCTCAGGCACTGTCTCTTAATCTCCCCCTTCCTCCCCTCCCCCCAGTAGTGTTTACCTGGAGGTGTCTTACGTGGAGCCATTGTCTTACCTTTCTGCTTTTTTCCCCCAACAGCCGCTAATAAACTAATTCAACATATTCATACAGTAAACATTCCTTTAATTAGCTTATATGCAGTATTCATAAATTATTACAGAGCAGCTCCAGGACCTTTGCAAAGATGACCCTGGAATTTTTTTGGAAAAATTGAGGTTTTGGATTCTTTTTCCAAAAGAGGGGTTCCCTTCTTTATTTCATCTTCTTAAAATTCACAGTTACAATTACAAATTCACAATAGTTCACTTTTGGGTAAGTCCCATGCTGCAGCATGCCCAATGATTCCCATGATGCACTGCCTCTCATCTCCAAGACAGGATATTGTGGTAATCACAGGAGATGCAGTCTGACCAGGAAATTTAACCTATAGAGGATGCATCCGAAGAAGTGGGCTGTAGTCCACGAAAGCTTATGCTCTAATAAATTTGTTAGTCTCTAAGGTGCCACAAGTACTCCTGTTCTTCTTTTTGCGGATACAGACTAACACGGCTGCTACTCTGAAACCTATAGAGGATGGGGACAAGCAGCAATTCCGAGAATATTTTTGTTTTGCCCCAAATATTTTTGTATTTGAATTTTCACTTAAGCATTGAAATTTGTGATGGAAAATTTTGACAAAAACATTTTTTCCATTTTCTTCAACATTTTCAATAGAATAGCTGTGTGCTAATTGGGCCGCATGCGTCCCACAGGCCAGGGGTTGAGAACCGCTGGTCTAGACATAACAAATCCTAAATCTTGGCAGGGGGTTAGACTAGATGACTGGTGCGATCCTTTCTAATCCTATGGATCTAGGATCTGCATCTGTGAAGCTTCAGTGGTGTGTGGAGCAATTGTGGAAACATCGCCATGGATTCTGAGTTTGGTAGAATAATAGTGGGGAACAGAAAGTCTGTGCAGGCCACAAAGTGAAATTTTACCTAAAGAGAATGGGACAGAGCCAGAGAACTAAGCAAAAGGGAAGCATCTATGGCTACACTAGAGAGCTTGTTACATCCTGCAGCGGCACCAACAGCTAAGAGCTCTGGACAGGTTCTGACTTCGGATGCACGTCTTACCTTATTCGGTGCACCTCTGGGCTAGGTTAATACACCTCACGGGGCAGGGTAGTCTGATGCACCTGCCCACTCACATTGTGATGTCTATGCTGTACACACCTAGGCGACGAGGCTGTCAGGTGGGTGTCTGCGCTCGCTGGGAGAGCAGATCCCCGCCCACGTGTCTCACGGAGCTGGCAGCGCCCGCCCAGCAGGGAGGCAGGATGCTCCCAGCCGCGGCTTGGCACCTGCCTCTTCCCGTGTAACACGTTATGAAAGGAAAAGTCCCAGCAGCAGTGAAGAGGGCCGGGCCGGGCCGGGGGGAGGCTGCTTGGAGCCCTAGCTGCGAGTGGCTGATAGCGCCGCGTCGCGGTTCCCGCATGCCATCCCTGCTGAGAACCACACTGACAGCCGCCGCTCCGGCGTGGGGATGCGCTGGGAACTACAACTCCCAGCGGGCAGCGCGGGTCTCCGCTGCCCGGAGTTCGGAGGAAGCGGAGCGCGCGCTGGCCGACGCTCACGCGGAGGTGCTGCCTGCTGGGGTGTATGGGCCGCTTGGGAGCCGAGGCGCGCGCGGGCTGGCAGCTAAGGGAGCTGATGCGTCCGGCGGCGGGGCGGGCCCTGACAGCGCTACGGTTCCGTGGTGAGCCTCGGTTTAAGGGGCCTGTGATCTCTCTATGAGCTTTGGCTGCTGCAAAGTCCCCTGTGGTTGTAGCACAGCAACCACTGGCCTCCCCGTGTCTGTGCTGCTCAGCTGTGGGCAGGGCCTGGTGGTCAGCAGCCAAGTGCATCCGTAGCATTACGGTGAGAGGGTCCGTCCGGCATTATGAACTCTCGGGCAGTTTCTTAGCAACCTGCCCTTGTCACTAGTTTGGGGTCTCTTTAACTGGCAGCTAGGGCAGTGAAAGGCTCATGCTTTTCTTTGCCACTGCTGCTCCTCTCCCCTTCTTCCCTCTGCTTATCCTCCCATTAAGCATGTTAGCTGCTTTGATGAAACTGGAATGGAACTATTGATGCCTTGTTATTTTGTGTCACATCGTATTGTTTCCTCTGTCCCCCCTAGACTAATACGTTCTTGCAGGTAAGAGAATGTTAAATACAAACTCAACTATAGCTGTCTAATACTGCAGTGCGCTGGCTAATCTGTACCTCTGTTCTGTTAGTATCAAAGCTGCTCACCTATGTGACCCAGGCCTGTACTGCTAAAAGCGTATAGAGAAATTTTCCTTTAGCTCAACTGGTCAGGTCCTGTATTTTTGGAGGAAGAGCAGCTATCCCAAGTTAATCACTGTTGCCATAAAGTTCACAATCTCTGTGGTCATACTGACAAACATGAAGTTCCTAGCTAGCTTTCAACTTGTTATAACTTGGGTCTTGTAGGATGCATCGATACTATAAAATTTGATACCTGTATTGTAGCAAGGATGCAATTGCACTGATGCTGTTGCTAGTAGAGATAGAGCTCTGTCTTCTGTACCACCGTGTTATGAAAACATGACTGAGCGAGTTTTCATAACATGGTAGTAGAAATGCCTGAGCCCTGTCTGTAATAGAGCTTACAGCATTGCTATCACTGGGAATACAGGTACCAGTAACTTTTTCTTGTGTAGAAAAGGCCATATTTTACACAGTTCTCGGAAGATGCAGATATTAATAGTCACTGAGTTCAAATTTTAGTTCAAAGAATGTCTTTTCTCCTGTTCACTTGCTGCTTTCTATTTTTGTTGTTTATCTTTAATTACCACTTAACAATGTGAAGTGTTCGTTTTTGTTTTGGGATACAGATTGGATGGGGGGGAGAGCTATTCAAAATGGTATAGAACTGCATGGTTATACATTGAGGAAAATGAAGTCAATGATGAAGCATATTTTGGTTTATTTTTGTCCAGATAATGGAGTCTCTCAGCTCTGCTAAGGCTCGTAAGTGTGAATCAGCAATGCAGGATGAAAGTGAAGATGACATTGAGTTTATCTGTGTAAGTAGAGGTTGGCTCAATAACTATAGATACTTTTGCTAGTTAAATATATAAAATGTTTTAAGGTTTGAATATGCAATGTTGATGATCTCTACTATATGTTAAATAAAATATTGGTGTCATTTTAAAAACTCAAATTTTCAAAGCAGAAGAAAATAGTTTAGTTTTCACTTTAAAAAAGTAGCTTAATTCTCAACCTGAGCTGACATGCCTGTGTCAAGAGAATCTGTATTAAAAAGGGGTTTGGATTTGAGGCCCTAGTCCTACAATGACATTGGTCTGGGTGAGCAGGGGTGACTTCAGTGGGCTCTGCTGAGACACAGTGAGCCTTTGCACACCTCATTACAGGTTGGGGCCCTAATGAATTACGCATCTCAGCTAGAGCTGAATAGGAGAGTCGCAGAACAAAGCTAGTTTTTGTCAGACACGCATATGGATAGACTGTGGGTCATATTCTGATACCCTTAATACAGTAGAATGGCATATTACTGCAAGAGTAATCCACTGAAGTCAATGAGACTACTTGTGAAGTAAGGTGTGCAGCTCATTGTGTAATGGCACCAGAATCTCCCCCGTGTTACCTGATAGAAATAAGAGAGACAAATAGGAATAGAAGCCTAATAGCAGTTTAGTTAGGATGTGGAGTACTATTTAACCCACACAGTGCAGAATGGATTATAGAATGCTGTTGTGTGGCTTCTGACTCTGAATCCTTCCTGTGACATCAGATTTTGTACAGGGGCCCAACTGTGCCACAATAACTGGTTTTCTGATTATATAAAAGGCAGGACCTGTGTTAGGGGGTAGCAAGCAGGGCAGTTGACTGGGACTCCATGCTACAGGGGGCCCTGCAAAGCTACATTGCTCAGGCTTTGGCTTTAGCCCCGGGTGGTGGAGCTCAGGGCCCTGGGCTTCAACCCCATACAGTGGGGTGATGGCTTTCTGCCCTAGGCCCAAGTGAGTCTAATGCTGGCCCTGCTTGGCAGGCCCCCTGAAACCTGCGTGCGGCCCCCTAGGAGGCCCTGGACCCGTGGTTGAGAACCACTGATGTAGTTTGTGTGTGCATATTACTTAAGGCTGTCAGAGCCTGACTACAACTTTAAGAAACATGCATTGCTAAAGTTATGAGGAAAGTGGGACATGTATAATACTACATGGCAGTGGGCCTCAATCCTTTGTCAATGAAGCAATGCTATGATGGAAGGAAATATGGAAGAATGGAGGGACAACTTTCCTTTACAGGAGAACAACTTATGACCAGTCTTGCGTGCACACAATAAGGAAATAGAGTACAGATTTGGGTATGCAGTAGATTCAAGGACTGTGTGAGGAAACTCTAAGTAAAATAGTAATCCCCACAACATTATAAAATAGATAGTGTAGATCAGCGGTTCTCAACCCCCCCATTTTTGAGGTTGCCAGGGTTGACTTAGACTTGCTGGGGTCCGGGACCAAAGCCTAAGCCTGAACCTTACTGCCTGGGCCCAAAGCCAAAGCCCGAGGACTTCAGCCTGGGGTGGTGGGGCTCAGATTACAGGCTCCCTGCCTGGGGCTGCAGCCCTTGGGGTTTGGCCTCTTTCCTCCCCCCCCCACCACTGCCTGGGGTGGTGGGGCTTGGGCTTTGGCCCCCCCTACCTGGTGGGGCAGCAGGGCTCAGGTGAGCTTGGGTTTTGATCCCCCCCAGGGGTTGTAATTTTTGTTGTCAGAAGGGGGTCGCAGTGCAATGAAGTTTGAGAACCCCTGGTGTAGATTTTAATGAGTCTGCTCTTTAGTGACCCTTGTCCTCACTTGTTTGAGGACAAGCGTCACTAAAGAGCAGACTCATTAAAATCTGTGCACCCAGTAATGATGTTTGGTACTGAAGGAAGCTGTAACTCGGAGCAGACAGGCAGGGACTGAGGTACCACACTAGGTGTCTTCTGTAGAGAGTGAACATTCTTTTTTGCCTGTGCTGTTACCCCTTGCCAGCTTTAGAAGTCACAGAAAGGGTAATGGTTGTGGGGAGCCTTGAGTCCCAACAGCTTGGTGGGAAGATTGGATAGTGTCCATGGATTTTAGTTCAGTTTGATCTTAAAGTACAAGGGGTTTGGTGCTGCAACTGATAAACACAGCAACAGATGAGGCATGTGAAACCTGGACAACTGCTAAAGTGAGAGGGTCTCTCTGTCATCACTTCCCCTTTTCCTCCTTATTAGTTAGGGTTGCCAACTTTCTAATCCCTGAAAACTGAACAGCCCTGCCCCGCTCCTTTCCCTGAGGCCACACCCCCTACTCTGCCTCTTCCTCTGAGGCCCTGTTGCTCACTCTCCATCCCCGCCTCTGTTGCTCGCTCCCCCATTCCCCTGGAACTCACCTGCTGTCTGCAGAGCAGGGCTGGGAGGAGCTGATGCAAAACCTCCCCACCAGTCCAACTGGGACATGGCAGTGGTCAGTCTCCAGTACAAGGGGCTGGGGTGAGGAAATTGGAGCACAGCGGGCGGGGTGGTCCCTGGAGCAAGGGACTGGGGTGGGGAAATCGGGGCACAGCAGGGCGGGGTTGAGAAATGAGGGCACAGCAGGTGGGGGTCTGTCCCTGGAGCGAGAGGCTGGGGTGGGGAAATCAGGGCACAGTGGGGCAGAGGGGGGCATCAGTCCCTGGAGCAGGGAGTGGGGAAATTAGGGCACAGCGGCGTGTATGTGAGGATTGGTCCCTGGAGCAAGGGGTCGGGTGGGGAAATTGGGGCACAGAGGGGCGGAGGGGGGCAGGTGGTGGAGACAGGTTACACACACTCACACACACGTCCTGGGTGGCATTGGTACGTACTTTGGAGCCCTGTCTGGGAGCCAGGCATTTCTCTCTGTCAGGCTGGGGGTGCGGGAAGAGCAGCAGCTGCTAAGCAGAGGTGCTCCTCCAGGCTCCAGCAGCAGCTGCTGCTGCTCTTCCTGGCCACCTCCCCCCCTAGTGGCAGAGGCCAGTTACTGACACTGCCAGTTTCCCTTTTCAACTGGACATTCCAGTCAAAAACCAGATACCTGGGAATTAGTGCAACACCTTTCTTCCTGCCTTTCTCCCAGAGAGGGCAAGCGCTATTAGCTGTGAGAAAAGCATTTACTTTCCCTTTACACAAAAGTGATGGATCAAAGACTTTAACCTGGGCCCACTCTCCAGCAACGGGCCCAGGTTTCACATACCTAATCTGCATTTGTGCTCACCCTCTCCTGCTTGAGCATTCACAAGCTGATAAATAAAAAGTCCTCTGCCCCCAATTTATGTATTGTTCTTTTCTTTCTAAAATAGGCTATCAGCTTGGTAAGCAGGCGTTGAGCTGTCTGCAGGTGCTTCTTTCTCCTGCTCCAGTCACCATCAGTAGGTGCTCAGGCAAACCTTGTTCTCTATCAGGAAATGACGGACAGCTTCACAAACTCCAAACTTGATCTAAAAACTAAATAGTCAATTGGAAAATAAGTTTAAAAAAAAACCCAAAACCCCATTTGGGGTTAATTTTAAAAGGACTGTAGAATATGAAAAATAGGGGTGGTGACAGCAATCCTTTTAAAATATAGCATGTTATCCTGTATTTTCATTGGACTTGACTTAGATTGGCTGCTCATCAGAGACTTAATTTACAATGTGTAAATGTGGCGTTGACTCCTGCTGAATAGATGTAAAGTACTTTAGAAGTTGCAAGCACAGTTTCTGAAATCCTACTGTATGCATTTGTGTGGAAACTCTTCCTACTGCCCAGGGCACTGAACTAATTGATTTAAATCAAAGCAATTTAAATCACCAATTTAAATCATAATTTAAATCAGCAAGTAGGGAACCTCGATTTAAATAACTGATTTTTGAATCTTGTTTTTCATATGTACTTTATTTTTTTGTTTTGTTTTTGTTTCTGAAGTTTCAAAGAAACATTGAACTGGTGGAAGTCACTGGCTGAGCTCCTGGAACCAGAGTTTGTTGAAGTACAAAACGAGCCTTTAACAGCAGTAATCCCATCTGCATGTGCAGAGAGACGTTTTCTTCATTTCAGTTTGTTCAGCTAGTTCAGTTCAATGACTAATTCATTCAAAATTAAGAAACCAATTGGGAATTGAAGATGTAGGAACACTTGTTTTCCTCTTCCAAGCTATGAATAAAAAAGAGTGTGAGAAGATGAGATACACTAGTTTTAAAAATTTGAAGGACCCAAAGCAACCAGTTCAGTTATCTACAGATAATCCATCCTTTGCTTAATAAATCATTATCTTGAGCAAAACAAGTTTTGCATTTAAATGTTTAACTATTAATTTATATTGTTAATTAAATATTTAAACATTTAGTATTTTTATTTAAATAATTTTAATAATTATAGTGTGTTCAGGCTTTAGTACACATGGTAATAATTTCAAATTTAATTTTTAAATAGACTTTTAAAAAGATAATGTATTTAGTTTAAATTAAAAAAATCTGATTTCAATAAAAACATCCCACTTTTATTTTTGTATTCATTGATTTTTACCCACTCCGGTATAAAAAAAATTACAACCTTGCCCACTCCTCTCTTCTGGACAGTCACCAGTCTTTTGTAAATAGACCTGAATCCTGGGCCCCTGGTGCTTCTAAGCTACCCCAGGGTCTGGTAGTTACCGGTCACTGTTCCTAGCTCTGGGTGTCTCAGGTGCAATCCCAGGTGTAGACCCCATATCTGACACCCTTCTTGGGCAGTGGGACCCTGTGATCTGGCTGCCTTAGGTCTCCAAATTAGTGCCCTAGCCGCCCATAGGCCTGCAGTTGCTTAGGCATGTTCCTCCAGAGTCATCCTGGCTGTGGAAGCTCTGGTTTCTTAAACTCATCTAGCAAAGGAATTTCTTAACCAAAGACACTTTACTATTAATAAAGCATATTAAAGAGTTACTGATCTTGGAAAACAACAAAATCTTGAAGGTACACCCTTCCTTAGTCTAGTCTCATCCCTCCTGTGAATCCTGGGTTTGATCAGCGTTTTTAGACTAGGTAGCTCTTCCTTGTGTCCTGAGGCTGGCCGTCATGCATGTTGTGATGGTCTGGCCCCTTGCTCCGAGAAACACCCCTCTTTTTAAACAGTCTCTGTCCCTTTTTGCCCATGCGTTTCAGCTTGCGGAGAATCATTCAAAGTCCGTGGCTCTACAGGTAGAAAACCCACTGTTCGACTAGGGAAAGTCATTCAACGCTGATGGCCCTTGATGGTGCTCTCATTGTAAGACCTCTCTGAGGTATCCCATGCCTTAGCATGAGCAGGATAGGGGCTACAATAGCTTTGTCACAACCAAGTTAGTTTTTTCAATGCAAACTGGATGTCTTAATCCAACATGGAAGTTACGATGCAAAGTGAAGGGCACCATTAAGGTTACAATTAAAAATGTTGTTCACAGAACAAAATGGAGTTGAAACTTTGACTTAGACATATCCCCAGTCTCTTTCACATTGTTCACTCTGCTTACAGCAAATAATGAAGTGCAGTTTGATTTGTGAAGGTTTTGTTTTGTTTTTCTTTTCAGTTGATGAAACAATTTATATCTAAATTCTTGAAAAAGGAATAAAAAACTTTGGACTCCTCTTAAGGGCTTCTTGACAAAAACGATCTTTGCAAAGGGTAAACACAGTAAACAAAAAAATTACATAGCTTAATTATTCCATCTTCTAGGATCCTATCTGTTTCATCTTTGCCTTTCAGTTTAGAAGTTCTTTGAGCAAGTAGAGCCCTTGGTTTGGTGGTGATCCTGCAAGGACTTATGAACATGTTTAATTTTCTAAATACTCCTATGAAGCTCAGCTTAAAGTTGAGCTTGTGTGTCAGTCTTGGCAGGATTGTAGCCTTTGCATCTTGTGCAGCACCATGTATAATTAACATCCATGGACATTTCTATAAAATCAACTATACGACATTAAATTATGACATCGTATGATCCTATCTGAAAGAAATTGTCTAAATTTGTACAGTGCATACTGTAACTCTTCTGTGGAGAGTTGGGTTCTCTCCCTTTCTTTCTTTCTTTGCTCACCACTATGGTAATTGGAACTGAAGTATTGAATCTGAATGAAAACTCGGGAAGACAGAATTCATAGAATTTACACGGCGGTTTTCCAGAATCACAGGAAACTTGTGTGCTCCAGAACAAACAGTGAGATTGACATTGCTCTTCTCTTTCAAATTCCTCCTCAAGCTTCGTTAACTTAATTGAGCCATCTTGTAGTGACCTCTACTCATGTCTTCTGAACTGGCTGATTTTTCTTCTCCAGTGAGATTTTTCAAAAGCACAGTGTGAGGCACCCAACTCTTGTTGACAGTCAATGGGAATTGAGGTCTAACTGCCACTTGGGCCTTTGAAAATCTCCCCCTCAAAAAATAATACATTAGAACAAAAATAAAGAGGAACTAACAGGGAGTATACCTCACAAAAGAGAATTTGTTCTGTAACAATTCCTCTTTGTTCCGTAACTATTATTTATCTCTTACAGTGCTATGTCTAATTCTGACTGTCAGTTTCTCTGAGCAAGAAATTATCTTCATTTGTCTGTAAAGCATCATGCATGCTTATTGTGTTGTAGAACTAATGAATTAATTCATGAACACAGTTTGAACGGCAAAGTAAAATAGGTTATTCAGGATGGAATATTCTTTTAAAAATGGAACTCTATCCCAAATCATGCTAATAGGATAGTGACATAAAGAACCTGCAAACACTCACTTCTAAGAATAGTCCTACTGGACTCGGTGTTTATAAGATGGGAAACTACGAATATGAAGAATGAATAGCCAAAATATATAAAGACAATTATTTCTTTAAAAAGTACGTCAAGTAGTAGGTCCTTGAGAGTTAGTGGATCTGCTAAGTTAGGGGTCCTCAATTTCTTTCCCCCCACCCCTCCAAAATAACCCAGTGGTCTGTGAAACAGTTGTGGAGAGGTGGCTGGCTAGATGGTATTGGACCTCCTCTTTGTTTCCATCTGCTATGTCACTTTAGAAAATGTAATGTAATTAGAAATGAAAATACATTACTAACTCTGTTCTTCCAAGTAAACAGTTTCCGGTAATTTCTACAGCTTGACTACAAAATCTCAGCCAGATTCTAAATCTCGGAAACAAGGAGTGATAGTCTTGCAGACACTCCTGTGGAGGTAAGGAGTCAAGTGCAAGACTTGGAAGATGATCAAGAAAAGCAGTGAGACCTGCTGATGTGTTCATAAAGAAAATGGCTGCCTTCCCATGAGACCTTGAGCATTTGGAGCATTATTCATATTCTTAGAATATAATTACAGATATTGTATATTTTCCCCAGGGAAAAGATGCAGACAATTTTTTTTATTAGTAAATGGCTTCCCAGGATCTAAAGATGGACATACAACACATGGTTCTACCACATATCAAAATCTAGCTGCTTGCTGAAGTACCTTTCATTTATTTTCAAAGGCTATCTTTCCTATCCATTTGAATCACTGTGTACTGAATAGACAAACTCTCAAGTATTTGTCTTTCTGGATTTAAGTTGCACCACATGGATGCTGAGGAAATCTTTGGTGCTGGGCGGAGCAAACTCTGGACTAAAACTGCCATTTTTATTCCTGACCAAACTCTGACAAGTACTTGGATTTTGTATTTACTACCCTAGAGAAAGCAGAAACACTACTAGATGCATCTATCCACAATCCAAGCTAGTCAGTTTGAAGAAATAGACTTGAACTAAATAGGAAATCTTCTTTTGCTATAAAATGGTGAGCACAAATAATCCAATGGCAGTTTTGTAGTTTAACACTTGATTTTCAGTATACTTATAAAGTTTATCCTTGAAAAATAAGCATATGTCACAGATGCAAACTCTGTTCATGGATGTCAAAATTCAGTTCAATTCTATATTTATTTTGTTGTATATGTGTTTATAACTATATTCATAGCACAGTTAGGTTTTAGCATAAACTGGCACATGCTGTTTCTGAGGCATCAATTTGATGACGTACGTAAATGCATACATAGATACATTTTCCAAAAGGTTTGAAAAATTAATAGACACCTGCTAGCCAGAGGCTGATACAAAATGGGAGGGACAGATGCGCAGATCTGAGGTTTTAGGGGAATGATGATGTGAAGCCCAACCCCACTATCCCAAAAGCTTCTTGAAAAGGAGGTTCCCCGGAGTTCTTAGAGGCTGATCCAGGCTGCATCTTTCTCACCACCTTCTGGCTAAGCAAAGTGCAGCTGAGTTTTTTTTTCACTAATAAGATTCTGAATAGTAGCAGTGAAACTAATTAGTTTTTTGTTAATTAAATTCTAATGTTCTGGGACAAGCTATGAATTGCTACAGACACACTATAGCTGCCTGGAGACTGAAAAGACAATCTTGCATCATTTCAGATTTAGAAGCTCTAGACACTTTTAAAAAAATGATTATAGATTCTGCAGAAATTAATGTTTGATGTGCTACATATATAGGTTTACTTATCCTATTCTGGCCTGATTCAAACAATATGGGATACTGTAAACCACCGTATGTATGTCTGTTATTCAGAAGGTCAGACTACGTCATCATAATGGTCCTTTTCCCTTAAAATCTATTAACGTTTTGTCACAACAAGGAAGACTTAAGCTCTAGACTTAACTTTGAATGACCTTTTTTTAAACAATGGCATACTACCTTTATTTATTTTGTTCCTGCATTGTACTTTGGAAATTTGTTCCTGTCCCCATCGTTAGTTCACTTATAGAATTCCTTGGCAGTCTGCCTTTATGTGCTGGTTTGTGTTATGCTGATGTTGTGCTGACTCACAATGGCATGTCAGTTTTCTTTATGGGATAGAGATCTACCACGATGGGCAATCGGCAAGTGAATTCTTTCTAGAATCCTCACTAATAACGTACTGGTGTCCCATCCAATTCCTTCTTACATCTGATAAAGATTTAATAAAACAAATGAAGAAAACTCTTTCTATTCATTAGCTTATGTAATGCCTTTTGTGTACATAGACATATGTCAGGGTACAGGTCATGTAGACAGAAGTAATATATAGTGCATATTATGTATGAAAAAACTATTGGGGGGGCAACTGTGTGATACTATTTCCAGTGTTAAGTGTTAACAGTCTTTAATGCTTAAGAAGGAATCTGTGGTAATGCTTCGTTCCCTGAGTGTTGAACTCTTAACTTTTCTGATACAAGCATTTGTTTTGTGGGCTGAGCATCACTTTGTATAGTGAGATCTAGTATTCCATCTCTTGATAATAGACTGATGCCTAAGTACAGTTGGAGAAATAGGGTGGGATATTTGTTTCACTGACGTGGTATTCGTTAAAGCATGTGAACGTGGTAAACCAAAAACCAATGAAAAGGAAAGTAACAGAAAGTTGGGTGGTGAGGGCACGAACAGAGAGAATGGTAAATAAAATGAACAATTTCAAGCTGATTACTTGACTTTTATATACAGAAGAAGCAATGGAGAAGAGGAAGACCAAGAGAGAATTGTGGGCTGCAGGATGCTAAGTAAAAAGATTTTATCACAGCATGTGTTTGAGAAACCCATTAATAGCATTTCTGAACACACCATGAAATGACTGGCCAGTGTATCCATATATTTGTGATATACTAGATCCCAATATATTAGTGTATAGAAATTTAACTTCAAGAAAAACAGCCATGCTTTTTTAAACCTCTTTTAGGAAGGGCCTTCAAGACCTGTGCTTGATTGCATTGACCTTGTCAGTAGTGATGATGAAGAACCTAGCAGCAGCTCTAATGTTCATGTGAGTATGTTATAATATTTCATTCTTGGACATTATCAGTTTCTTTATGTAGAATTTTAATAGTTTAGACTCAGTGTTGGTGTATAAACCAAAGCAAACATGTGTAAGGTGACTTGCAGTCACAGCAGGGCTGGCTCTAGGCACCAGCAAAACAAACTGGTGGTTGGGGCGGCACATTTTAGGGGCGGCATTCTGGCGCGGGCCATGCCGCCCCTAAAAATGTGCCCCGGCCGCCCTAACTCACCTCCGCTGCTGTCACTCGCGCGCCGCTGCTCGCCCTCCCTCCCAGGTTTGAGAGCCTGGGAGGGAGCGGGAGACCCCCAGTGGCTGCGGCGCACGTGCTGCTTCTCCCTCTCCCTCCCTGCTAGGCTTGAGAGCCTGGGGGGAGGAGGCAGGGCTGGGGATTTGGGGAAGGGGCAGAGTTGAGGCGGGGCCGGGGGTGGGGTAAGAAAAAACGGGGTGGGGGAGCGCGGCCAAAATTGTTTTCACTTGGGGCGGCAAAAATCCTAGAGCCGGCCCTGAGTCACAGCTGTCTTTTGTGGATTTAATAAATACTAATCTTTGGGATGTCGTTACACCCTCAACTAACTGCAGGAGTATTGTGAATCACATTAATTTTAGTAGCTTGGGCTAATATGTGGTCATTCCCTATATGAAAATGTTTTTACTCCATAGTCCAGACTGCAATATTTTCTCCTGACTGGTTGTAGGCCCAGTATGCTGGTGCTGTGCAAATAAAAATACTGTGTTTTCTGTAACTCATTCATAGAACCCCATTGTAAAGCAACCTGATCTGTCCTTCCCCCATGGTTGCTGATATTTTCTTTCTTTAAAAAGAGGTGCTGCTTATTTGGATTGTTTAATTTGCTAGTTTAAAAACAAACAGGAAAAAATCCATTTTTTTTGTGCTTTATCTAAATTTCCTTTGCCATCATGACTACTGTTCCAAGATGGAATAAATCCCATCTTTCCATACGTAATTGCTTGATTTATTCAACTGGTCCACAGTCCAGTTTTTGCAGCATCAATCCCTTATATGGGAATATTTTGTCAAACCCTCAAGTATGACATTTAACAAACCGAACAGGAAGTAAAAATTGATTATAAGGATGAACCTTTTGTTAGCAAAAGTGTATTAGTGTTATCAGTAATAAGGAAGGGAAGCTTAGAAAAAGTACAAGAAAAGGCTTTGCTGAAAAGTGATGTTTTTTCTCAGTGTGAAGATGGTCTCTCTAATGTGGAAATTGTTTTCCTTCAATTCATATTCAGCTTGACAGCTGAGTTGGGGCACCTACTCTCTATGGGGAGGTCATGGTTGATTGGCTTTGATCTTCTGTTTGAGTGCTTAGTCAAGGAGCAAAGCGAGGCCTCATCTATACTTAAAAATTAGATCAACCTAGCTATGTTGCTCAGGGCTGTGAAAAATGTCATGCCTTGAGCACTGTAGTTAGGTTGACTTAATCCTCAGTGTGACTAGATCAATGCAGGAATTCTTCCATCAACCTAGCTGCCACATCTCAGAGACGTAGATTAACTACATAGATGGAAAAACCCTTTCTGTTCATGTAGCAATCATCTATACTACTACAATGGCACAGTTGCAGAGCTGTGGCTATGCCGCCCAACCAGTTGTAATGTAGACATATCCTGAGATACTGAAATCTTCATCTACGTCTCCGTAGAAACTGAGTAGATGGTATGTTTGAGAGACAGGAGGGCAAGTCCATTAGCACAAGCCGCATGAATAACTGAAACAGATCCAAAAATTCTAAATACACTGTAGCTTCTGGCTCAGATTGACGTATTTTGGTGAAGTACTTTGTAGAACTGTAACATACTGTGAATCTCATTTGAATGTATTTTAGGCAAGGCGTTTAAGTAACATGCTGTAAAGAGGATGAAATGTTGTGAAGTCTACATCCATAAAAGACTTTGAACATGCAAATTTATTATTTGTGTAAATAAAAATATTACTAGGGGAAAGGAAAATGGTTGTACTGTAACAGATTCTAATGCTAAATTGTCCTTAAACTTTAATACATTTCAGTTTCAGCACTTAAGTTTACAATTTAGTACATTACACTTTTGGAAAATGTTTATGCGCAGTGGGTAAAATGTTCTTCTGCTTGGTTTTTTGAATGGGAATAACTTTTTATCCTCAGTTTTATTCCTACAGATGTTTCAGTGCTGCATTCCCAAAATGCACAGACAAATTATGCCTAAAAAATATCGTAGGTTAGACATGGTGGATGAGGTAATACCTTTTATTGGACCAACTTCTGCAGGTGAAAGACAAGCATTTGAGAACTCTTCTTCAGGTCTGGGAAAGGTACTCAGAGTGTTATAGCTAAATACAAGGTGGAACCTACAATTAAGCATAAGGAGTTAACATAGGTTGCAAGAGACTATTCAAGATGAAGTGTGCAATTAACACCTTTGCAGTCACATGACAAAGGATAGTTAGTGGATTATGGCTTGTCGTAATGAGAAACAAAATGGTGTCTCTATTCAGTCCATGGCTTTTAGTGTCTACAAAGTTATGAATTTCAGCTCCCAAGCTCATCTTTTGAACGTGTTGTGCAGGTTTCCTTTTGTGATGAGGACTCAGAGGTCAGATACAGAGTGATCCTTGTGTGAAAAGTGCTTGCTCGTGGGTGACAGGGTATTTTTGTCTTTTATCATTTTTCTGTGAGAGTGCATTTCAGAGCATAGTGATTGTCTTGTTTCACTCACATAATCGTTGTTCGGGCATTTGATGCCTTGGATAAGGTACACCACATGTTGTGCTAGGCATGTGTAGGTCCGAGGGATATTGAAAGATGTGTTTTGCGGGGTGTTGATCATCCTAATGGTGGAGATACATCTGCAAGTTTTGCATCTGTTGGTCTGACAGGGTCTGGTGCTGCTTTGAGTTGGTATGTTCTGGTCTGTGGGGAGCTTGCTTCTGCTGATGACTTTGGCAAGGTTGTTTGAAAGTCAGAAGAGGGGGGTTGGGAAGGTTTTTTTTTTTTTTTTTTTTTCAGTATGTGAACCCCACTAAGTTGGGGTTGTATTTGTTAGATGATACCCTATAGAGGTTCCAGTGTGGGGTGATTGGTGACAACTGGTGTTTTGCAGTTGGTGGGATTTTTTTTCTGTATTGAAGTAGGTTCTCTTGGGGTATCTGGGTAGCCCATTCCATGATACAGTCTACTCCTCTGGTGGAGTGCCCTTGTTTGGTGATGGTGGTTTTGAGTATGTCAAGATGTATATCCCAGACTTTCAGCGTGGAGCCTATTCTGTGATATCTGAGTGCCTGGCTGTAGACAACAAATTTCTTGGTGTGCCTGGGGTGGTTACTGGATCTGTGGGGGCAAGTGTGGTGATCCATGTAGAAGGGAGCTTTTGGCCCCTTACTGAAACTTAGCGGGGCTTTTTGGTTGGACCTCTCCCAATACCAGGAGCAAGGAGAAGGGCCAAAGAGGAATCAGGATCTTGAGACTGACAGGTCCCCAGGACCAGTGGAGAGAGGCCAGCATTCCAAGTCAGCTGGATGGAGAGGGTAGGCAAGCCAATGAGGGAGTCAAGAGCCCAGGGCCTGTCCTCGGTGTGAGCTGGGGCTGCCAGGGCAGAGTAAGGCAGAGCCAAGGAGAGCATAACAGGCCGGAGCCAGAGCTGCAGCCCAGAGCAGAACCAGGGAGGGTACAACAGCCAGAGGAGCAGCCCAGAGCCGGGGAACCAGAGCAGCAACCGAAGATGAAGCAGCATTGGAGTGATAGTACTGGTTGAGTCTCTTGCTCTTGCAGCAGGTTTGTGTGTACTTGTGTAGTGGGGGAGGAGGAGACAGGCCCTTTCCCAAAGTCTGCTGAGAGGACATAAGTGCCAGACCCAGAGGGGAGTGTGGCCTGACTGGAGGCCAGAACCGAAGGTGGAGAACAGGTTCTTTCACAGAGCCCAAACCCATCCTGGGTGAGTGCCACACCAGCAGCGTCACAGCAGCACATCCAGGTCCAGGAAGAGGACACCAGACTTGTAAATTTGTTGTTAATGTAAAGTCTATTGCATTTTAGAGACTGCTGCATTGAATCTTACCCAAGCCATTTCCTTGCAGTGCTTACGCTGTGATGTGCTCTTTAATCCCCAGAGAGATGGTTTTTGGTGTAAATACATTGTGTATATATGTTTAAGTGAATTGCAGTGTGTGACCAGGGTCCTGGGGGGGCGGGAGGGATACTGAGAATGCTCAATTAAGGCAAACTGCAAAGAATGGGACAGACAATCCCTCAAAACTGGTGGTTATTTTAATACTTAAATTCACCAAGCCAGCGACCAAACAGCTTCTACAGTACTTTACTGATTACACAGCTCCCAGAACAAAGCAACTCAGCTTTGGGCACCCACCCAGACAGCCAAGTCAAATATGATGGAGATTATTGAAACTCTTGTTAATCAGATGAAAAGTTCCACCAATCCCAAGGGATTGGACACACTACCTCCCAGGTTAATGAATACTTCACATTTTACCCATATACATGCTTACAGCCAATTTTTATTAATTAAACTAAAATGTATTAAAGAAGAAAAGAGGGAGAATATTGGTTAAAAAATCATTAAGCATACAGACATAAGTACAGTTCTCAGATCAGTTTCATAGTAGCGATGCTGAGCTTTGGAGTTGCAAAGAGGTCTTAGAATTAAGTCCTAGGGTTGCCAACTTTGGTTAGACAAATTCCTGGAGATTTCATCACATGACATAATCTTTAATTAAAGATTCGTCTTTAATTCTTGGACACTCCAGGACAATCCTGGAGGGTTGGCAACCGTAGTTAGTCCAGAGGTTTAGTCCAATACCAGAGTGATCCAAATGAAGTTGGAGACCTTGGTTTTGCAACTCATGCTCCCCCTGATGAAGCATAAACAGATTTGAGATGAAAGGAACAGGTCCCAAGAGTCCTTTATACAGTTCCTGGGCAGCACAGAGTCCTTGGGTGAACAATAGGCTTTTGAAGTAATCTCCTGTTTCCTAAACATCACTGGTAATTAACTACATGGATTAACATAAGGTAGTTATCCATTAAGCAGTTTATAGACAGTTTACCACAAATTTTAAAAAGACATATAGACAATAACATTATTTCACCCAAGTTTCATCTAAATGTTAATATTTCCTTTTGATCTTTGAATTAACAGAATACAGCTCTAGACAGGAACTGTTTGGTTACATTGTTAACCTTTACTACAATTACTATGTTTATCTATATCTTGTTAGTCTGTCTGTTAAAGAATTTTAAGATAATGCAAGTTTACATTTTAAAGCTCTAACCTATTTAACATGGAATGGCCCTAATTACTATTCACATACTTTCCTAACATGTCTTTAAAGGTTGAATCTGGGTCAATTAGTCTGTAAGTTGCTTAACTCTTTCTGGCCATGTGTCACACACTGATTATGGGTTAAAAGGGTAACAAGTGAGTAGGGGCATCCTCGTCCCCGCTCAGAGTTGCCCATGGAGAAACTGGGGTAAACACCCAGCAACTCCTGGGCTCTGCCCTTCCTGTGTGGTGCGAGTCCTACTCACACGGGGGCTGAGAGGGAAAGTCAGGGTGGGTGGGTATGAGGATAAAGTTAATTGGGGCAGAGACTCAGATCTTTTGGTCACTCGATTCAGCTGGGGTACTGTGCAAATAGAGAAATTCCCCTACTATGGCGGAACAAATCCCCCACTTACATGTGGAATTCTTGTATATAGTCTGTAGGGTTCCATTGTTGAAGCTGAACTTAGTGTCCAGGAAGTTGATGCTGGTGTGGGGGTGCTCTAGAGAGTTGGATGGATGGTGGTTGTTGAAGATGTGGTGGAAATATATGAGGGAGTTTAGGTCATCTCTCCAGAGGATAACTTTATTAGAGCATAAGCTTTCGTGGACGACAGCCCACTTCTTCGGATGCATCCGAAGAAGTGGGCTGTCGTCCACGAAAGCTTATGCTCTAATAAATTTGTTAGTCTCTAAGGTGCCACAAGTACTCCTGTTCTTTTTGCGGATACAGACTAACACGGCTGCTACTCTGAAACATCTCCAGAGGATGGAAATCTCATTGATGTATCTGTCATATCATTGGTTTAGTGATGCATATTTCCAGAAATTCTTCCTCAGTGTGGCCCATGAAGAGGCTGGCTCATCAGGGAGCCATTCAAAATCCATGGCTGTTCCCAGGGTTTAGACAAAGTGTTTGTTGTTGAATATAAAGTTGTTATGGGTGAGGATGAAATGGCGATGTTTGCGGTGGATATAGGAGTGTTGTCCATTATCTTGTAGGTATTTGAGGCAGGCAGCAATGCTGTCCCAGAGGGAGGTATTGGTGTATAGGGAAGTGACGTCCATGGTGCAAGTATGGTTTTTTGAAGGAGGTTGTTAATGTTGCGGCTTTTCTGGAGGAAGTTGGTTGTGTCCTGGAGGAAATTGGCCTTTTGTGTGGTGAGTGGTTTGAGGATGGTTTCTGAGAGTCCTGATATTCCTACAGTGTGACTGCTGTGGTCAGATATGGTGGGTCTTCCTGGGTTCCCTTGTTTGGGTGTCTTGGGACGTAGAAAGGTCCTTGGGGCGGGTTCGTTGGGGGCAGAGGGGGGTGAGGTTGTAAAGCAGAGGTCTCAAACACGTGGCCCGCGGGGCTATTTCCTGTGGCACGCGCCCCTCCTCCCCCTCCGGCCTACCTCCAGGCCAGGGGTGGGCAAACTACACCCGTGGGATTGCCCCCCTCGAGCCCCGCGCCAGCTGGCATCACGTCCTTGTGGCCGAGGGGGAGGGAGGGGGAGAAGCAGAGGGTTCCATCCGTGTGTTGCCCTGGCTTCCAGGCACTCCCCCCCCCCTTCCCCCACCCCCCGCAACTCCCATTGGCCGGGAACGGGGAACCGCGGCCAATGAGAGTTTCAGGGGAGGTACCTGGAGGCGCGGCAAGCAGCGTGCGGAGCCCTGCGTCCCCCTCCTCCAGGGGCCGCAGGGACATGGTTCTAGCTACTTCCCGGAGTGGAGTGGGGCCGGGGCCGGCAGCCTGCCCTGGCTCCGGTCCCAGTGTGCGCCACTGCTACCCTGGAGCCCGAAGCCCTCCTGCACCCTGCCCCCCAACTCCCTGCCCTGAACCCCCTGCTGCACCCCACACCCCTTCTGCACCTCAATTCACTGCCCTGAGCCCGCTGCCTGCATCCCAACCCCCTGCCCTGAGCCCCCTGCCATATCCCACACCCCTCCTGCACCCCAACTCCCTGCCCTGAGCCCCTTGCTGCATCTCACACCGCTTCTGTACCCTGAGCCCCCTTCCTGCACCCCAACCCCCTGCTGCACCTCAACTCCCTGCCCTGAGCCCCCGCCACACCCCTCATGCACCTCTGGGGGCAGGGAGGGGATGGAGTTAGGGTGGGGACTTCAGGGAAAGGGGTTGGAATGGGGGAAGGGGTGGGAAGAGGCGGGGCCTCATGGAAGGGGTGGAGTGGGAGCAGGGCTGGGGGCAGCGAGGGGTGTGTGTGTCAGTGATGCGGCCCTCGGGCCAATGAACTAGCCATCATGTGGCCCTTAGGGTCATTTGAGTTTGAGACCCCGTTGTAGAGTTTCTCCTGAAGTTGTTGGGGAAGGATTTGATGATACCCTTAAATTCCTCTGTGAATAGTGGTGTGGCATCTTCTCTGAGGTTTTTATTAGTAGGTGGTGTCCAGAGAGTTTTGGACCAACCACAAAAAGATATTACCTCATCCACCTTGTGTCTCTGAAATCTTGGGACCAAAATGATTACAACACTCCATGAAACATATAGATACTATCTTATTTTTGGACAAGTAACGTTTAAACTAGCTCTCTAAAATCCCTTACAATTCCTCTTATTGCCGAGCTGAAGGCAAAAGTACCTACTTGCTTCTATGAATGATTTTCACCTTGAAATGGGAAGCATTTACTTCAAGTTCCTGATTTGCTTTAGTCTTTGTTGTTAGTTTTTTTACCAGTATAATGAAGTAAAAAGATGAAGGAATTGACCTCTTAAGGAGAAGCAAGAGAATCTGTTGCCTCTTCACTGTATAACATCTGTACTTCTGGTCCTGGCTGACTTCATTCTACTGGGGTATTGGCAACAGTGCTCTCAAGCTAAAATTGCCACTGGTTGGAAACTACTGTCCTTTCCAGTGCTCTGGCCAGTTTAGGGGAGGGCAAGCATCACCAATACTAATTTGGGGTAAACTCTTTCTTTTACAGAAATTACAGGTGCTCCTAAGTTGATAAGACCAGTCACAAGGTAGCTCACAGAAACTTAAATTGGTGCATCCGCACTGAATTATGTCCTTGTGCCTGGATACCACCTCCGTGTGACTGCGCTTGTTATACCTTTTTACTCTCTGGAGATTACAAAATAACAATTTGCTTTTTAATTGTAGAGAAATGTAAAGCGTAAAGACCACATTGACTATCAGAAGGAAAGGGTTGCTTCAACCCTGGACCGCCTAGCACGCCACGTGGAGGTAGAGAAACAACAAAAAGAAGAGAAAAACAAAGCTTTCAAGGTACAGTGGATATTTTGTTTTAATAGAGACATTTGCTGCACAGTTTGAGTCCCAAGTGTGTGTTCCATATTTATCTATTAAATATTTTAAAGAGACTTAAAAGTATATTTTACTTTTGGAAATAGATCAGTCTGTGAGATTGGTATATTTGGGAGACTAGCAACTGGAGTCTTTTGTTCTTAGGTCATTGGTAAGTACAGCACAACTTGGTAGAATCCAAAGTCCTTGGCTGTTCGGTGGCCTTTGAGTAATTAATCTCAGTCCAGTTCTTCATGCGCAACTGTCAACTTCGCACACTTTTGGCATACTCAGCAGAGAAATCTGGATATAAATGAGCATGGAGATAAAGACTGTCATCACAAAAATGTTTTGACAGAAGAAGAAAAATACTGAATGGTGGTTTGACCTAACTTTACATTACCAAATTGATTTTGCCAAGGACTACAAGTTGTATGAAGTTGTCTTTAGGGGATATAGGCTAATGTTTTATCAATTAATGAATTAATCTTGGTATCAGGCAATATTTTCTGATGATTAAACTGGAACAGACTTTTCCAAATTTGCAGTTTCAAGCAGACATCAAAGGCCATGGATTTGTCTGATTCAACAGACTTTATGCATTATTCACTATTTTTTTTTAAAACATTTCTAAAAAGGACAATTCTAGAGTGTTACCTTCCATAATGCATTCTTTCTTTCTAATCTAGTTTGAACATATTAATAGCTTTCTCCTGTAGGTAACTGAATTATAATAATTAGAGATGTGCGAAAAATTAAGATTGTCAGATATGGTCAGGAGGACTGGATTCTACTTCTATCGTAGACTTTAAGGTCAGAAGGGACCATTATGATCGTCTAGTCTGACCTCCTGCACAACACAGGCCACAGAATCTCGCCCACCCACTCCTGTATCAAACCCCTAACTTGTGTCTGAGCTATTGAAGTCCTCAAATCGTGGTTTAAAGACTTCAAGGTGCAGAGAATCCTCCAGCAAGTGACCCGTGCCCCATGCTGCAGAGGAAGGTGAAAAAAACCCAGGGCCTCTGCCAATCTGCCCTGGAGGAAAATTCCTTCCCGACCCCAAATATGACGATCAGCTAAACCCTGAGCATGTGGGCAAGACTCACCAGCCAGACGCCCAGGAAAGAATTCTCTGTAGTAACTCAGATCCCACCCCATCTAACATCCCATCACAGGCCACTGGGCATATTTACTGCTAATAGTCAAAGATCAATTAATTGCCAAAATTAGGCCATCCCATCGTACCATCCCATCGTACCATCCCCTCCATAAACTTATCAAGCTTAGTCTTGAAGCCAGATATGTCTTTTGCCCCCACTGGCTCCTTGGACGGCTGTTCCAGAACTTCACTCCTCTGATGGTTCGAAACCTTCATCTAATTTCAAGTCTAAACTTCCTGATGGCCAGTTTATATCCATTTGTTCTTGTGTCCACATTGGTACTGAGTTTAAATAATTCCTCCCCCCCTCACCCCCCGGTATTTATCCCTCTGATATATTTATAGAGAGCAATCATATCTCCCCTCAGCCTTCTTTTGGTTAGGCTAAACAAGCCAAGTTCTTTGAGTCTCCTTTCATAAGACAGGTTTTCCATTCCTCGGATCATCCTAGTTGTCCTTCTCTGTACCCATTCCAGTTTGAATTCATCCTTCTTAAACATGGGAGATGAGAACTGCACACAGTATTCCAGATGAGGTCTTACCAGTGCCTTGTATAACGATACTAACACCTCCTTATCTCTACTGGAAATAACTTGCCTGATGCATTCCAAGACTGCATTAGCTTTTTTCACAGCCATATCACATTGGCAGCTCATAGTCATCCTGTGATCAACCAATACTCCGAGGTCCTTCTCCTCCTCTGTTAGTTCCAACTGATGCATCCCCAATTTATAACAAAAATTCTTGTTATTAATCCCTAAATGCATGACCTTGCACTTTTCACTATTAAATTTCATCCTATTACTATTACTCCAGTTTACAAGATCATCCAGATCTTCCTGTGTGATATCCCGGTCCTTCTCTGTATTGGCAATAACTTCCAGCTTTGTGTCATCCGCAAACTTTATTAGCACATGACCACTTTTTGTGCCAAGGTCAGTAATAAAAAGATTAAATAAGATTGATCCCAAAACCAATCCCTGAGGAATTCCACTAGTACCCTCCCTCCAGCCTGACAGTTGACCTTTCAGTATGACCCGTTTTAGTCTCCCCTTTAACCAGTTCCTTATCCATCTTTCAATTTTCATATTGGGCCCCATCTTTTCCAATTTAACTAATAATTCCCCATGTGGAACCATATCAAATGCCTTACTGAAATCGAGGTAAATTAGATCCACTGCATTTCCTTTGTCTAAGAAATCTGTTACCTTCTCAAAGAAGGTGATCAGGTTGGTTTGGCACAATCTACCTTTTGTAAACCCATGTTGTATTTTGTCCCAATTATCATTGACCTCAATGTCCTTAACTACTTTCTCCTTCAAAATTTTTTCCAAGACCTTGCATACTACAGATGTCAAACTAACAGGCCTGTAGTTACCTGGATCACGTTTTTTCCCCTTTCCTTAAAAATAGGAACTATGTTAGCAATTTTCCAGTCATAGGGTACAACCCTGAGTTTACAGATTCATTAAAAATTCTTGCTAATGGGCTTGCAATTTCATGTGCCAGTTCCTTTAATATTCTTGGATGAAGATTATCTAGGCCCCCCGATTTAGTCCCATTAAGCTGTTTGAGTTTGGCTTCTACCTCAGATGTGGGAATATCTACCTCCATAGCCTCGTTCCCATTTGTCATCCTACCATTATCCCTAAGCTCTTCATTAGCCTCATTAAAGACTGAGGCAAAATATTTGTTTAGATATTGGGCCATGCCTAGATTATCCTTAATCTCCACTCCATCCTCAGTGTTTAGCGGTCCCACTTTTTCTTTCTTTGTTTTCTTCTTATTTATGTGGCTATAGAACCTTTTACTATTGGTATTCCTTTTGCAAGGTCCACTCTACATGGTTTTTGGCCTTTCTCACTTTATCCCTACATGTTCTGACCTCAATAAGGTAGCTTTCCTTGCTGATCACTTCCATCTTCCACTCCTTGTAGCTTTCTGCTTTTTCTTAATCACCTCTCTGAGATGCTTGCTTATCCAGCTTGGTCTACAATTCCTGCCTATGATTTTTTTTCTCCTTTCTTGGGATGCAGGCTTCTGTTAGTTTCTACAACTTTGACTTGAAGTAATTCCAGGCCTCCTCCTGCCTTTAGATCCACAAGTTGTTCAGTCCAATCCACTTCCCTAACTAATTTCCTTAATTTTTTAAAGTTAGCCCTTTTGAAATTAAAAACCCTAGTCACAGATCTATTTTTGTTTATCCTTCCATTTGGTTTTAACTGAATTAGCTCATGATCGTTCGAATCAAGGTTGTCCCCTACAACAATTTCTTCTATGAGGTCCTCACTACTCACCAAAACCAAATCTAAAATGGCATCCCCTCTTGTTGGTTCAGCATCTACTTGGTGAAGGAATCCCTCAGCTGTTGCTTCCAGGAAAATCTGAGCCCTATTATTATTATTACTAGCATTTGTCCTCTAGTCTATTCTGGGAAGTTAAAGTCTCCCATGATCACACAATTCCCATTAGTATTTACGTCATTAAAAAGATTAAAGAGGTCTCTATCCATATCTAAATCAGATCCCAGTGGTCTATAGCACACCCCAAGCACTATCCCAGGGGAGGCACTAGTAGCTTTCTTCCCCAATGTGATTTTTGCCCATACAGACTCTTATCCATTCCATCACTTCTTATTTCTTTACAGTCTACCTCATCATTGATATACAATGCTACTCCACAACCTTTTGCCTTTATTTCTGTCTTTTCTAAATAGCACATACCCTTCAATACCTGTACTCCAGTCATGACTACTATTCCACCATGTTTCTGTTATCCCTATAATATCTGGTTTCACTTCCTGCACCAGTAACTCTAGTTCCTCCATTTTGTTACCTAGGCTGCTCGCATTGGTGTACAAACATCTTAATTTTTGCTGTTTGGCTTCACTCACATTCTTTACCCTATTAGGCGCAGACATTCTACCACCAGTATCACCTATTAGACCGGTATCTACACTACCCTTCCTCCTTATGTCCATTCCCCTACCCACAGCTGTATCCTTTCTTACTTTGTTTTCTTCCCTCTCAATGTTAAAATCCGGCGTGGAGATTACATCTCCCAACCATCTCCCCCCAATTCCTAGTTTAAAGCTCTCTTAATCAGTTGTGCCAGCCTCCTTCCTAGAAGTCTATTTCCCTCCCTCCTCAGGTGAAGTCCATCCCGAGAGAACAGTCCTCTGTCCATGAATGCCTCCCAGTGGCCATACATCCCAAAGCCCTCCTTATAGCACCACTGCCTGAGACATCTGTTGATCATCATCATCTTGTCACACCTTTGTTGCCCTTCTCTAGGAACAGGCAGAATCCTACTGAAGATCACCTGAGCCTCGATTTCCTTAAGCGTCTTCCCCAGCCTGGCATAGTCTGCCTTGATACGTTCCAGCGAGAATCTAGCCGTATCATTTGTTCCCACATGAAGGACAATCAGTGGATTCTTTCCCGCTCCCATTAGGCTCCTCTTCAGCCTCAGGTCCACATCCCGTATCTTAGCACCCGGAAGACAGCACACCCTTCTGTTCTCTGGATCAGCTCTGGTTACAAGCCTGTCTATCCTTCTCAGTAAGGAGTCCCCAATCACGTAGACCTGCCTTTTCCTGTTCATGGTGTGATTCTCTGGTCTATCCCCTGTTCCCTCTGGCTGCAAGTCCTCTCGATTCCTATTTTCCCTTGCAATCCTCTGCAACCCATCCTGTATCCTCCTGGGGCTCATATTTGGTGGTGTTATCTCCATTGACTCTACCCCTCTTCCTGTAGGACCAGCTACTCTTCTCTCACCTTCAGTGACCACCTGCTGTGCCCCTTCTTCATTTTCCAACTCCAGAAACCTGTTCCTGAGCTCTATTTCTCCTTTACTAGCCCGTCTTTTCATCTGTCTGGTTCTCTTAGTCACATGCCTCAACTGTCCACTTTCCTCACCCAGCAGTCTCCCCTCAGAGTTCTTTGGTCTTGCTTCCATCTGCAAGTCTGAGCTTTTCCCTTCAGCCTCCTCGTGTCTTTGCTCCATCACCTGCTCGAACCCCCTTCTAAACTCAACCAGAGTTTCCACCTGCATCTCCAATCCTTGGATCTTTTCTTCCATCAGCTCTATCAGGCGGCACTTCATGCAGACGAAACTCTTTTCAGGTACCCGCTCCAGGTTCATGCCACAGCTTCCACATCCAGTCATCTTCATTGTGTTTTCCACTGCTGGGGTCACTACCACTGCTGCCTCTGTATCTGTCATAGCCTTCCAACCTAAATCCTTTAAGTCCGGGAAACACCAACCAAACCAAAACACCACCACCCACAGCAAAACAAACCCCCAATGAGCACCAAAACACTGCCAGACCACCACACACTCCCTTCACTAGCCTGTCTGTTCCTCTGCCTGCCTCTCTTAGTCTTCCCCCAAACTCCCACTCAAACTCCTCTGTTTACAGTTCTGTTTGCTGGCTCCTGTGCCGCTGCAGCTGTCTGTGTTACTTGTGTGAATTTGGAAGTCACTTAAAGTCTATGCCTCCATTTTGTCATCTGTAAAATGCAGATAGTGATGTTTATCTGTCTTTGTAAAGCAATGAGAGGGCTATAGATGAACAGCATTATATTAATCTTAAATATTATTCGGTTGCACAACTTCTCTCCTCATTCATCTCTTATGGGTAATGCCACCCACCTGTGGAATTCAGAGATGATCCACTGATGGAGGCCCCAGACCTAAACCCACTCTTCAGCTCACACCATCAGATTTTCTGTCTCGCAGGGGTAGAACAAGTTAGCAGTTCAGTTTCTACTATCCATCTTGTTTTGTAACTTTAATTTGTATTTTTGTGTGTGTGTGGTAGTAACTTCATTTCCCTCTCCTGAGGTAAGGAATCACTGGAGTAGTGGGGCTCTAACTCTTGGGGTTTCCCTGGCACCTCTTGATTTGAATCCCTCTATCCCCTACCACAGCCGTAGAGAAGCCCTGCAGATGTTGAGCAGAGTCCAAGAGGTGCTTAGGCAGCGTTTCAGGTTCCTCCGAGAACAGGGTCTGCCCTGCTGCCACAAGCAGTCAACCTTTGCTCTGCCAGGGCATGAAGTGTGGGAAAGCGACCTCTGTTTGCTGCCACAAGCCACCAGTCTTTGTTCTGTCAGGGCTTTGAGTTGAAAAGGCGCACTGGGATTTGGCAGTCTCTCAAAGCCACGACTCCACTGTGGGAAGTTGGATCAGGAACCTGAGGATTCCCACAGAGGAGAACCCCTCACAGCCTGCTCAGCGGTAAGTTTGACAAACTCCAGAGACTTCAGATCCCAAAAAGATAAAAGTAAGGCAGCAGTTCATATTGCTAATGAGAGAGTGGATAAAAATCAAGGTTTAAATTCTTTCTTCTTTGCCTTCCCACCCTGAGGGAGTGTTTGCTGGGGCTTTTCTAGTCACAGATTCTCCCTGACAGTGCTTTGTAGCAGGCACACCATGCCAGCCTGACCTTGGAGCTTGTCTGTACATGGAGATAAGCCTGTTACTGGAGCTGGTTAGAAAATGCTAATTCGTCAAAAGTGAAACGTTTCACAGAAATGAATCAACTTCAGTGAAACTTGATTTAGGGAAAAAAAATGCAATGGAGCTTTCCAGTAAAGTTAAATAAATAAATAAAAAAAATTAATGGAGATATCCTACCTCCTAGAACTGGAAGGGACCCTGAAAGGTCATTGAGTCCAGCCCCCTGCCTTCACTAGCAGGACCAAGTACTGATTTTGCTCCAGATCCCTAAGTGGGCCCCCTCAAGGATTGAACTCACAACCCTGGGTTTAGCAGGCCAATGCTCAAACCACTGAGCTATCCTCCCCCCTAAAGTTAAAATATTCTGTTGTGGAATTTTTTGGTAATGTAATATATCAATTCTCTACTTTGAAATGGCATTTTATAGATTCATAGATTCTAGGACTGGAAGGGACCTCGAGAGGTCATAGAGTCCAGTCCCCTGCCCTCATGGCAGGACCAAATACTGTCTAGACCATCCCAGATAGACATTTATCTAACCTACTCTTAAATATCTCCAGAGATGGAGATTCCACAACCTCCCTAGGCAATTTGTTCCAGTGTTTAACCACCCTGACAGTTAGGAACTTTTTCCTAATGTCCAACCTAAACCTCCCTTGCTGCAGTTTAAGCCCATTGCTTCTTGTTCTATCCTTAGAAGCTAAAATGAACAAGTTTTCTCCCTCCTCCTTATGACACTCTTTTAGATATCTGAAAACTATCATGTCCCCTCTCATTCTTCTCTTTTCCAAACTAAACAAACCCAATTCTTTCAGCCTTCCTTCATAGGTCATGTTCTCAAGACCTTTAATCATTCTTGTTGCTCTTCTCTCGACCCTCTCCAATTTCTCCACATCTTTCTTGAAATGCGGTGCCCAGAACTGGACACAATACTCCAGCTGAGGCCTAACCAGAGCAGAGTAGAGCGGAAGAATGACTTCTCGTGTCTTGCTCACAACACATCTGTTACTTTACATTTTAAAGTAAAAAATCAGAACAAAATGTTTCTATTTTCTCAAAACAATGTTTCAATCAACAGAAACAATTTTATTTCCTGAGAAATTTAGAAATTTTTTATTTTGTTACGGAATGGGGGGAAAAGTGAAATTGTGGAATTTCCTACAAAACAGAAAATCCAGTTCCTGCCCAGCTCTTTCTGTTGCTCCTATGATGCCCTGCACCAGGCTGCAGTATAATCGGAATTGTACTTCCCTATAGCCCCTCACTGTGCCAGGGAAAGGAGCTCAGAATCTGAAAGGCAGAAAGGGGGGGAGAGGTCGTCTTTCTACAGCCCTCTCCTTCTCCATGCGCTGCCTCCACATGAAAGCCTAAGGAATACTTCAGGCAGTCTATGACCAGAAGAGAGGCACATGGAAACTCCATTCCCCATGCAGCTACACTATCCGGTGCAGTAATTGCTTCCGGTGTTCAAAATGGCTCCTGCTTTATGGAGTGATGCCCCAAGTAATATTAGGTCACTCCTAATATACTTACATGCCAAGCTGGAGGAGAATAAATGTATTTTTTCAGGCTCCTGGGGCTATTTAGCAGGCTATTCTCACAACTGAGGTGTTTGTCCCAGCACTCCTCCTTGGTTGAGTGGTCCCCAGGCCAGCATGTTACCTCCCCCTGTAAACATCCAGGAGAAGTACGATAGAATCTCAGAGTTATGAAAACCAGTGTTATGAACTGACCAGTCAACCACACACCTCAATTGTAACTGGAAGTATGCAATCACGCAGCAGTGATGAAAAGGGGAAAAAAAAGCAAATACTGTACAGCACATTTTTCTTCTGCACAGTAAAGTTTCAAAGTTGTATGAATGTTCCGTCATAAAAATTTGAAAGAACAGCCATAACGTTTTCTTCAGTTACGAACAACCTCCGTTCCTGAGGTGTTCATAACTCAGGTTTGCTGTACCTTATGCACTCCCCCAACCAAAAAGAAAAAAAACCAACAAAAATCCCAACCCTAACACACAAACCCACCAAAACAAAAATTGTAGGACTTTTCCAGGACAGGAGACCAGTGGCTTACAAGGAGCTCATTAATATTAATAAAACATATTCCCCTTCAAATTTTATAGGATACATGGTTTCCCATAGACTTTGGGGATATCATTAAATCTAAATGAGGTCTTCTGGTTAAAACTAATGTTAAACTAAAATGTTGCATTTAAAAAATGAAATTCCATAAATTTTGGGAACCTAAGATTGGTGAAGCAGTAGCTCCACCATTGAAATACAGCCACATCTTCAGAAGAGGACTTGCTTCCAAAAGATCCCCGGAACCATCAAAATGTGGACACACTGCACAGCAATTTCAAAGCCTCGGCTATAGCCATTCAGTCCAAAAGTTTTTCCTGTACTTCATTAAAGAGAACCTATTGCATGACACATAAATGGCTCATTGTGTGGGGGTCTGATCCTTGCTTGAAGTGAGATGTCTTGAGTTCTGTCCTGATGAGACTAATTTGAGACAAGATCAGTGGCTCAGAACTCTGTCTACAAGGAATCACACCCAGGAATACCAATTAATCATCATAAGTAGATACCTTACGCATCTAAATTTGCAGGCAAAGAACTGTTCTGGGAAACATTAGAGAATTAGCAGCTGAGATTGCTGAGGTGCCTTGATGCTCCCTTTCAAAGCCAGCATAGCCATCCATTGGTTGCTGCCAGCACCAAGACTATCAAAGAAGAAACTGTTTCCCTAGCAAAGAGAAAAATCTGAAGCAGAAGCTTCCAAGGAATTATTTTCCCAAATCAACAAAATCCTCAGGCTGACAAAGACAAAATCATCCTTTTTGTGTACAAGACTTTTCCTTTGAATCGACCCTCTAAATGCATTCTGCTGTTAGTAGAAACAGCAAGGCTCCAGTCACAAGTTACATGTCTATATCCATTCAAGGCCCACATCCCCAAAAGCGCCCTCTCCAAAGAAACAGATTCATTCATAACTGGCCAGATGCTAGAAGGGGTTCATATCTACCAGCTGTTCAAAATCAAGAGGAACTTTTTGATCCCAGTGCAAAGAATTACTCACCTAGGGGTCGAGATAGGCATGATTCTTTCCATACTTTTACCACCATAGTAAAGGTATACAGAGATCCAAACCTTCATCACATTAGTCACTTGCTGGCAGTGGTCATCTATATCTAATTATCTCCAGTTCTAGGATTGCTGGTGTCATGCAGCAGTACCATCTCTTAAATGGTGTTTCTCAAAATCTGCCTCCTGAAATTCCTTATGAGGACAGAGAACCACACACATGATCCAGTGCAAAATTAGATGTCATTCTCATAGTTTCATAGATTCTAAGGCCAGAAGGGACAATTGGGATAATCTGTTCTGTTCTTACATCATGTATAACACAGGTCATAGAACTTCCCTGAAATATTCCTGTTTGAACTAGAACATTTCTTTGAGCAAAATATCTAATCTTGATTTAAAAAATGCCAGTGACAGAGTATGCACTATGACCCTTGGTAAAATGTTCCAGTGATTGATTACCCTCACTATTAAAAAGGTGCATCTTATTTCCAGACTGAATTTGTCTAGTTTCAACTTCTAGCCATTGGCTCTTGTGATACCTTTGTCTGCTAGACTGAAGAGCCAGTTATCAAATTTGTACATCATGTAGATGCTTATAGACTCTGATGAAGTCCTTAATATTTTCTTTATTAAGCTAAATAGATTGAGCTCCTTGAGTCTATCACTCTTGGGCATATTAACTAATCCTTTAGTCATTCTCGTGGCTTTTCTCAGATCACACCTGAATGTCCCTTTGTGGGCAGGTAAGTACAAACATGATGAAAGCTAACCCATGTTCACTTTAAACTCCTGCATATTGTCTATGGAAGCCAGCGTCACAGTGTGGGGAGCATAGTGAGGGCTGGTCTACACTGAAAACTTATCTGCATAGTTACATTTTTCAGGGGTGTGAAAAACCCACATTGCTATGTCAACCTAACCCCTGGTATACAGTGCTACGTTGATGGAAGAATTCTTCCATTTATCTAGCTATCGCCTCTTGGGCAGGTGGGATGGGAGTGATGGGAGTACCTGTGCCTTTGTAGCATTTTAAGTGTAGACACACCCTAAAAGGCAGATTTCCAGATACAGAGTGCACATCCTTTTAGTTCAGTTCAACTGCTCTGTGGTATGTTTGAACAAAAAGATAGGCATGGCCATATGGAATTGGACCAGCAGTCCATGATGTCCCGTATCCTGTCTGATGTTGTCCAGGACCAGATGCTTCAGAAGAAGGTTCAAGAATCCATGTAGCAGGAAGTTATGGTGGTCCCCAGGGAAGTCTCTTCCTACCTCCCAATAGAGGTTGGCTTATGATTGAGGCATGCATGTTTATATCCCTTCCAAAACTAGGGAGTAATCAGAGGCCAAAGCTTTACAATGGCAAAGGAAATAATGTCCTGGGTGGAGAAGAATTTGCTGCATTTCAAGACAGTTTCACATAAAGGACAGAGGAAAAAGGAGACTTGAAGTCATCGTCATCCTCTTACTCACCTTTACTGGCCCAGAAGGCTCTTTAGATTTGATAGGAAAAACAAGGAACCCCCACTGTGTCTGTGGAAAAGACAAAATCTCTCAAAGCACAGCCTCCATCTGGACTAGAACTCCCCACCATTAACAGCCTGGGCATTGGAAAAGAAGTGTAATTCAGCAGGGATTCTCCATTAGCGTCACTGATACACTTTGCTATCCAGAATTTAACCAGTAAATTTCATTCCTTGATCTGGTCAAGTTTACATCTCTGGTCCCAGAGGATAGAACGCTCTTTGGGGCAGGGACTGTATCTTTGTTTGTACACTGCCCAACACAGTAAGGCCCTGACTTCTAGATACTATGGTAATACAAACATAATCATGTTTTGGTGATCTCAACTAACTATAGTTTTTCCGGTACTGATGACTGGAGTACTACAACCATGCACCATAGAAACATGGGTATGAGACCTAGCAGTGTTCTTTGGCAGGCACATTGGACTCCCCATCTAAATATCGTCAGATGGCAAGATTAATCAGAGTGATAGGTTAGACAAGCCTGTGGCAGGCTCTTCTAGCCTCTGTTACCTCGTAAAGACAGGTTTTGGAATTCCTCTATCAATACAAGAACCACACTGCTGCTGTTGTGAGTTAAAGACTATAATTATAGCAGCTCCAGAAACCTTTTCGTCCAAGTTCTTTCCATAATTTCTGGGAAATAATTCTCCCATCATTTTGTTCTAATCCTTGGCTTTTCTTTGGAAGGGTGTGGTATAAATTGGTATTTCTGGAGCTCTAAAGATCTCGATCATATGAATTTTACACACCAGTTGTACCCTGTTCATCTCATTCTATCCAAAATGCCATGGCCTTACAGTCTAAAAGTTGCTGTGGGCAAGAATGTTAAAATCCTGCACTAGTTGACATGATAGACATTTGGGAAACTATTCGTGCAGTAGGAATCATAGGTCCCACTATGAGGTCTCTAATGGTTTGGGGGGGAATATATGAGCCTCAACTGAGGAAAGTTTGCAACGTTTGTTTCTGTTGCTCTGCAGAAGCGTCCTTTGGTAGAAAGGTGCTAGTGGGCTGGTTCCCACAATATTCCTTAAATTAAAAATCTCTTGTTTTATGTAGGACAATTGTGCCTGTTATTCTCTTGTAATTATTAAAACTCCATATTCTTTCCCTCCCCCACTACTTCTGTGAGTCACTGCTTTCCGTTAGTGATGAATGAGGAGAGAAGCTGTGCAGTGGAATGAGGCATTTCTTACCTGATCATTTTCTGCTAGCATGCTCTGATCTCATTCAACCTACCCTTGTAGTCTGGGAAATGACCAGAATATAATTGAACAAATTGAAATTTTTTCTAAAGGTGACATGGACACACAATTGCCTAAAGGTTAATTAATATAGGGTATCACATTGTTGTCTTAAGACTAAGAATTGGTTGCTTGAGAGTTAATACAGCTTTGAAGAACTCTTTTTTTTTTGGTGGCCTGAGCTGAAAAGTGGGACTCTAGTTCTGGAGCCTCTAGCAACAGTGTTGGACTGCCTCCTAATTCCACAGGTAGGGGGCATTACCTATTAATGATGAATGAGGAGAGAAGCTGCTAACAGAATTGTCAGGTAAGAAATTTCTCATTATGGTTATGACAAATTATCCTACCAGTGCAGGATTATTTGCTCCAATATATTTTCTAGTATGTTGTCCAGTCTAGTTTTAAAAATCTCCAGGGATATGGTTTCCATGACTTCATAGGGGAGAATATGCTACAGCGTCATAGGCTTTCTCTGCATGAGAAAGTTGCATTATGTAATTAAGCTGTTTGTGAATCCACACTGCTGTGTGTGCATCAATTTAAGCTACTTTGCCTGTGAAGCACTGTTTCCATGCTGTGCTGCTCTATGGTGATGTGTGTGTGTGTGTTGCATTGTGGGTAGATACCTCAGCAGCAGAGTGTCTACTGCTGGTGTAAAGTTCTCTGCATTCAAAGTAACTTTCTCAGAAGATTGAGGAATATGTATTAAAGCCCAGGGTAACTGTGGGATTTGAAGTCAAAAGTCCTCACAATCCCTTCCCACTGTGTCCAAAAAAATTGCTTGGTTCTTGCTAGTCCTTGCCATTTTCCAACATTTGTCAGACAGCATGGAATTTGCTGAATTGTATAATGGGGAATACTTGAACCTTTTATGACGAGACTAATGTGAGTTTTTTCGAAGCTATTGAAATGTTTGAAAATTATCTACAAGTTTGGAAGCCAACATTTCCAGACTTCTCATGAAAAGGAAGCATTTGTTGATAATACTCGAACAAAACCAACCAGAAGAACCTCCACCCTTCAAAAGATACTGCAGGATATCCAAGGTGCTCATGGTACAGGCATATACTTTCTTTACAAGTCCAAGGGTGCTTATAAGGAAGCGACCACATAATATATTTCTTTAAAATATACATATAATAGAAACAGCCACTGGTGCAACACCTGATCCTGGTGTGGAGTGTGGGATACAAGAGCTACCTTAACACACAGCCTGTTACATGCACCATTCCAATGCTTGGTATGTTTTCAATAACCGATTTTTGCATTACAAGTACATACCCTCAGTTGCATTTTATAACCAGTATAAACTCAGATGTCTTTTTATCTATGATTAATGTATTGAATCCTGTAAATCCCATGTCTGCTCAGGGCAATGTCCAAATTGTGATGATATGCCTTGGCCAGTGAGAAATTACGATAAACAGGATTTTGATGTGATGTGTGTTTTACCATATGTTTCCAGCTGCTTTCATGCCATTTTGTGCCTGGCTACATGGTGTTTGTGAGGGGTGGGGAACCTAATCAGTTTGGGGGTGTAGTGGATAATGGTGATGAGAGTGGTTGTTCTTGTTTTGTTTTAGAGACCAATCTATTGGGGAGGGGGAAGGATGGAGGCAGGGAAAATAGCGACTGAGAGCAACTCTAAGGGAGGTGCTCAAGGATGGATATTTCTGCCCTTTCCTGTAGCTAAATTCACCTGATTATAAAGGTATGGCATTACACAGTCAGCGTCTAGAACGGGGTAGGCAACCTATGGCACGCGTGCCAAAGACAGCACACGAGCTGATTTTCAGTGGCACTCACACTGCCCGGGTCCTGGCCACTGGTCCGGGGGGCTCTGCATTTTAATTTAATTTTAAATGAAGCTTCTTAAACGTTTTTAAAACCTTATTTGCTTTACATACAACAATAGTTTAGTTATATATTATAGACTTATAGAAAGAGACCTTCTAAAAACGTTAAAATGTATTACTGGCACGCAAAACCTTAAATTAGAATGAATAAATGAAGACTCGGCATAACACTTGTGAAAGGTTGCTGACCCCTGATCTAGAAGAAGATGCCCGGGACCCGTCAAAACCCAGACCAATGGGGCATATTGATTAAAATTACATTTACAAGATGAGTTCCCCTCATCAGCATTGTCTGTTGCTGCTGAGCTGTCTGATGTCTCAAGGAGGTCCTAGTTATTTAGGGGACTTGACATCCTCTCTGGTCCAGGGGCTGTTCAGACCCCTATCATTCCGGCTTGCTTGCAGCCCCCAATGAGACTGTGCAGTATAACCAGGGATTAGTGGTGCCCTTCTAGGCAAAATCGTATCCTGCTCTTCAGAATAGACCCATGTAATGTGTGCTGCCAAAGGTAGCATTCCTTTCTATTACGAAGGTTTTTGTCACAGCTCCTTGGCTTTGCTTCAGCACAGGAAATTGTCCTGGGAGTAACCAAGTTCTTCATTTGTTGTGATGGCTGCAATTAAATCTTCGTGCTTTTGGAGCGAGAAGTCTGGATGTGCTCCTCTCCCAAGAGGACAAGAGTCCTGGACCTCTCTATAGGATTGCACAGAAACACAAACCTTAGTAGTGGCAGCAGCTTCAGGACCTGAGCTCTTGCACCAAAAAGCAAGTCCAAAATAGAGACTTTTGGACTCTCGTATGTGTCATTTAAATAAAAGGGGGACATCTGGTCCAGATTACCTTGAAGCAATGGAGTACAGACAGGTGACCAGACAGATCACTTCAGATCTGAACCAATGCAATATCGTATAGCAATGAGGAAGACTAAATTAATCAGTGTAGTTATATCAAAATCCATATTGCTTTTACACTAACATTGCTCCCGCAAAAATAGAGGTAAGTGGATTCAAAAGGAGTGGAGGGGAAATGTTTCCAGTGCAACTTTTTGGTGTAAACAGCCTCAGGCGTTTGATGCCAGGAAGATTCTCCTAACAGTTACCAACAGCCTGAGTTTTCCTTTTTTCCTTCTTTCTTATATCCTAGTTAGTTATACCCCCTATGCAGCCCCAAATAATTCTGCTCTCTCCTTGGTGTTTACACCTTTCAAATAATTGTAGCTGTAATTATATCACCGAAGAAGAGCAGTATACTGTCACTAGGTTATTTATACATTTTACTTTTCTTCTCCTCGGTAGAGCACTCCGACACCATGATATGGGTGTTCTATAAAAACCTAAATAGGAAATTCCATAGCAGGATTATATTCCGTCATTATTGACACCTGCAGTATATTCGCTTACCTTAGATAATTTTCTTCGCTAAGAACAGTGAAATGGAGTTTTTGGAGAAATTAAGATCAGACGTCAAATTGAGAGTTTCATAACTAACATGTCTGTCTCACAAAAGAAATGAAGGTCATTTGAAGTCACAAGTTCTCTATAATGGATTTTAGGTGAGAAAATTCCGTATGGTGAGTGCACCACAGATGGTGGCGGTGTCGATAGATGATGGAAAGGTTGGCAGTCAAATTGAGATGGTTTTTCCTGTATTCAGTAGCCAATAATGAATGAGTGTGTCAGATTTCAAGAGCGTACCTCACTGGGGACATGGAAATTAACCATAAGTCATTCACTTAACTTGGTATGAGCACCTATATTCTATTGTATAATTGTCAGTGGAATGTATCTATTCTAGGCTTCTCTTTGTAAATCAGAAACTTTCATCCACATTTGAGTACTGAGTGTTAACTAGAGCTAATTCAATGTATCTAATCAGAATAAATTCATTGTCTTTTTATCTAATCTGTTCACCCTTTAGGAAAAAGTGGACTCCCAGCATGCTCACGGATTGCAGGAGCTGGAATTTATCCGGGGACATAGTGACACAGAAGCAGCAAGATTGTGTGTAGACCAGTGGCTAAAAATGCCAGGTATTTAATTAGAAAGGGTGGGAATTTAAAATACGGCATTCACAACTGTTGAACAGCGAATACTCATAAGAGCAATGAACATTGCTCCAGTAATATGAAGTCAAATAACTATCAGCAACATGCGTTTTACACCACTTTTATTTCCGTCAATATTGGTTATTTTTAAATGTTACATTACACAATAAATCATCCAGTAATTGCATTAACAATGTCAGCAATGAACATATACTTGACTCCCTAGAGATTCTCCAATACCAATTTTGTGCAGTGTGGCATTTAAAATTTCTCACACAGTGGTTGCTATAAAAATTCTCTCAAATTCTTTTGCAACCAATTAACTTTAATATGATATTCCCAGTGGTAAGAATAGTGCAGTTAACATAGCTACTTGCAAAGGCAGAATTGTTGCATGGAAAACTTTATATTGTGTGACTGTCACTAGTAGGAGAAATATTTGTCTCTATATAAATGTAAGTGTTGGTAAGTACACTTCAGACACAAGGAAGTTCAAAGGAGATTTCAAAGAGCAACACTACTAAATCATATGGCGTAAATTGAATAGAGGTTAGCTTTATACAGTGTACAAATCACATTTTTCTCATAACAATTAAAAACTGTAAAACTGATCTTCTAAGTAGTGGGATTAAAAAAACCCTAAAGAGATCAAACTTCCTCTTGTGCAGCTTGGCTACTTTGTATTGTATTGCCAGTATAATCTGGTCCTTGGATATTTGATTTAAAAAAAAATGTCTTCTGAAATATAATCAAAATTGTATGTACTTAGGTATTTTGTTCTACCATGTAGGTCTCAAACCAGGCACCATTAACATGGGAAGAAAAGCTGTGCCCCACAGAACCGGCCAAACACCAATCAACAGCAATCCCATTTTATGTCCTGTAATGCACTGCAACAGAAAGTTTGATAATGGTCATCTTCTGTTAGGTCACCTGAAAAGGTAAGGCCATTTATCGTAGATCAGAATAAAAAGCACCACTGAGCCGTCGGAATTCTAGGGCACTGTGCTTTATGTTGCATCAAATTTCTGTCATCCTGCCCTGTAATCCCAATGTTCCTTGGGGAGAGAGGATGTCAGTGTGTTATTACAGATATTTTGCAGACTTGATGCAAGGAACTTTCCAATATTTCTTTCTGCAGTTGTATTCAAATTCAAAATGGGTGTTTCTTCCCCTGATTAAGCAGTTCTGTTTTTTCCCTCTCCAATTGGCCATTAAAATGGCTGGCTAACCTAGTGAGGAGGGCTTTAAACTAGGTTCACCGGGGGAAGGAGACCAAAGCCCTGAGGTAAGTGGGGAAATGGGATCCTGGGAGGAAGCACAAGCAGGAGAGCGCAAGACGGGAGGACTCCTGTCTCATGCTGAGAAAGAAGGACGATCATTGAGTTATCTTAAGTGCCTATACACAAATGCAAGAAGCCTGGGAAACAAGCAGGGAGAACTGGAAGTCCTGGCACAGTCAGGGAACTATGATGTGATTGGAATAACAGAGACTTGGTGGGATAACTCACATGACTGGAGTACTGTCATAGATGGATATAAACTGTTCAGGAAGGACAGGCAGGGCAGAAAAGGTGGGGGAGTTGCGTTGTATGTAAGAGAGGAGTATGACTGCTCAGAGCTCCGGTATGATACTGCAGAAAAACCTGAGAGTCTCTGGATAAAGTTGAGAAGTGGGAGCAACAAGGGTGATGTTGTGGTGGGAGTCTGCTATAGACCACCAGACCAGGGGGATGAGGTGGACGAGGCTTTCTTCTGGCAACTAGCAGAAGTTGCTAGATCGCAGGCCCTGGTTCTCATGGGAGACTTTAATCACCCTGATATCTGCTGGGAGAGCAATACAGCGGTGCACAGGCAATCCAGGAAATTTTTGGAAAGTGTAGGGGACAATTTCCTGGTGCAAGTGCTGGAGGAACCAACTAGGGGCAAAGCTTTTCTTGACCTGCTGCTCACAAATAGGGAAGAACTAGTAGGGGAAGCAAAAGTGGATGGGAACCTGGGAGGCAGTGACCATGAGATGGTCGAGTTCAGGATCCTGACACAAGGAAGAAAGGAGAGCAGCAGAATACGGACCCTGGACTTCAGAAAAGCAGACTTTGACTCCCTCAGGGAACAGATGGGCAGGATCCCCTGGGAGAATAACATGAAGGGCAAAGGGGTCCAGGAGAGCTGGCTGTATTTTAAAGAATCCTTATTGAGGTTGCAGGAACAAACCATCCCGATGTGTAGAAAGAATAGTAAATATGGCAGGCGACCAGCTTGGCTAAACAGTGAAATCCTTGCTGATCTTAAACGCAAAAAAGAGGCTTATAAGAAGTGGAAGATTGGACAAATGACCAGGGAGGAGTATAAAAATATTGCTCAGGCGTGCAGGAGTGAAATCAGGAAGGCCAAATCACACTTGGAGTTGCAGTTAGCAAGAGATGTTAAGAGTAACAAGAAGGGTTTCTTCAGGTATGTTAGCAACAAGAAGAAAATCAAGGAAAGTGTGGGCCCCTTACTGAATGAGGGAGGCAACCTAGTGACCGAGGATGTGGAAAAAGCGAATGTACTCAATGATTTTTTTGCCTCTGTCTTCACGCACAAGGTCAGCTCCCAGATTGCTGCACTGGGCAGTACAGCATGGGGAGAAGGTGACCAACCCTCTGTGGAGAAAGAAGTGGTTCGGGACTATTTAGAAAAACTGGACGTGCACAAGTCCATGGGGCCGGATGCACTGCATCCGAGGGTGCTAAAGGAGTTGGCGGGTGAGATTGCAGAGCCATTAGCCATTATTTTTGAAAACTCATGGCGATCGGGGGAGGTCCCAGATGACTGGAAAAAGGCTAATGTAGTGCCCATCTTTAAAAAAGGGAAGAAGGAGGATCCGGGGAACTACAGGCCAGTCAGCCTCACCTCAGTCCCTGGAAAAATCATGGAGCAGGTCCTCAAGGAATCAATTATGAAACATTTAGAGGAGAGGAAAGTGATCAGGAACAGTCAGCATGGATTCACGAAGGGGAAGTCGTGCCTGACTAATCTAATTGCCTTCTATGATGAGATAACTGGCTCTGTGGATGAGGGGAAAGCAGTGGATGTGTTATTTCTTGACTTTAGCAAAGCTTTTGATACTGTCTCCCACAGTATTCTTGCCACCAAGTTAAAGAAGTATGGGCTGGATGAATGGACTGTAAGGTGGATAGAAAGCTGGCTAGATCGTCGGGCTCAACGGGTAGTGATCAATGGCTCCATGTCTAGTTGGCAGCCGGTTTCAAGTGGAGTGCCCCAAGGGTCGGTCCTGGGGCCGGTTTTGTTTAATATTTTTATTAATGATCTGGAGAATGGTGTGGACTGCACTCTCAGCAAGTTTGCAGATGACACTAAACTAGGAGGCGTGGTAGATACACTAGAGGGTAGGGATCGGATACAGAGGGACCTAGACAAATTAGAGGATTGGGCAGAAAAAAACCTGATGAGGTTCAACAAGGACAAGTGCAGAGTCCTGCACTTAGGACGGAAGAATCCCATGCACTGCTACAGACTAGGGACCGAATGGCTAGGTAGCAGTTCTGCTGAAAAGGACCTAGGGGTCACAGTGGACGAGAAGCTGGATATGAGTCAACAGTGTGCTCTTGTTGCCAAGAAGGCTAACGGCATTTTGGGCTGTATAAGTAGGGGCATTGCCAGCAGATCGAGGAACGTGATCGTTCCCCTTTATTCGACATTGGTGAGGCCTCATCTGGAATACTGTGTCCAGTTTTGGGCCCCACACTACAAGAAGGATGTGGAAAAATTGGAAAGAGTCCAGCGGAGGGCAACAAAAATGATTAGGGGTCTGGAGCACATGACTTATGAGGAGAGGCTGAGAGAACTGGGATTGTTTAGTCTCCAGAAGAGAAGAATGAGGGGGGATTTGATAGCAGCCTTCAACTACCTGAAGGGGGGTTCCAAAGAGGATGGAGCTCGGCTGTTCTCAGTGGTGGCAGATGACAGAACAAGGAGCAATGGTCTCAAGTTGCAGTGGGGGAGGTCCAGGTTGGATATCAGGAAAAACTATTTCACTAGGAGGGTGGTGAAACACTGGAATGCGTTACCTAGGGAGGTGGTGGAGTCTCCTTCCTTGGAGGTTTTTAAGGCCCGGCTTGACAAAGCCCTGGCTGGGATGATTTAGCTGGGAATTGGTCCTGCTTTGAGCAGAGGGTTGGACTAGATGACCTCTTGAGGTCCCTTCCAACTCTGATATTCTATGATTCTATGATTCTATGAAAATGAAGATACTTCCATTGTGACCACATCTTTGACAAATATTTGAATTGACATGGCCAATATTAAATGAAGCTATAT
Source organism: Trachemys scripta elegans (assembly GCF_013100865.1). Classification (NCBI taxonomy): domain Eukaryota; kingdom Metazoa; phylum Chordata; order Testudines; family Emydidae; genus Trachemys; species Trachemys scripta. The sequence goes on along the minus strand of NC_048300.1, from coordinate 157,181,549 downwards.
ATTAAATAGTCTTGTCATGTTCACTGCTTTAATGGAAAGTCGTCAGTGTTGGACTATGGTTTTGCCTGATTCTTCAAATGTTACATTACACAATAAGTCTTTTCTCTCAAAACCCCCTGTTATATTACTTACAGAGTGGGCTAATTATGTTGGGAATTTTTTCTTTATAGGTTTGATCATTCTCCATGTGACCCAGCAATTACACTACGTGGACCTCCAACTAATGCTGTTGCCTGTGTGGTATGCTGCAAAAGATTTGTCACCTCACAGCAGTATAGTGATCACCTTTTATCTAAGGCAAGAACTCATGGATAGGTATTCACCTGACTGAATATTATGTAGCTACAGATAATCTTGCATTTTAACCTACCTTTACCCCGGGTTCACTGAACCTTCCTAACTTACAGAATTTTTATTGTGATGGTGTCTCTTAGAGTTCAAATTATCCTGAAAACATTTCTATAAATATTGCCATAAAACTTAATTGTTAAGTTGTGATTTGCATTCCAAGTATGGTGTGAAAGTTGGTTCACCTGTCTTGAAACCTTCCTTCCCGCACCATCTCTCCTGATGCTGGCAGTACAGACTAGTGGGGGAAGGGGAAGAAGCAGACTCCTAAAAAGGAGGGAAAACAACAGAAAAGAGAAGCAACTATGGTGATTCTGATATTATCTATCCTTACTCCACTGATATCTCCATGGACCACCACTAATTGACCTTTGTATCCCACTAGATTGGGCCTTGAATTCAGTTTGGTCTGCGGAATGAAGGAATTCCAAAGAATTCATTAGTATTAATTTATTACTGAATGTAAGTCAATTGGCTTGGTACATGAGGAAAAACTAAGCAAGTCATTTGTCCCAGTCTTTCTCCCACACTCATTTTATTGATTTATTCATATCATAGCACTCAAGAGCCCTAGTCATGGATCAGGAGCCGTTTGTGCTAGGTACTGTACAAACAGAAAAAACAGTCCAGCACAGGGAAGGGGGGGTGTGACTCAGCAGCAGAGTGAACAGTGTGAAGGTGCCAAAGGTCATGTTAGTTCCACAATATTTTATTTTTTAGGAGGGGATCAGAAAAATGGAAAAGGAAGGGCAGGGGAGGAGAGGAGAAGGGGACATGTGCAGAGTAAAGCTGAGGTGAGGTGACTGCGAGGGAGGGGAGGGTTGGAGCCAAGAGCCCGTCAACACAGGTTAAAGGAACGTCCAGTCAAAACTGGAGAAAGCTGGAGAAAGTTCTCCAAGGAACAACAGTCCTGGCTTTGGCTGATTTTTGCCCCTGCCAGCTAGAGACATTGCCCATTGTTACGAAGCAGTTCTGTCTTTCGCCTGGATGGCCCTTGCTCTGTTCCAAAAGTAGGGTCTTCAGCTAAATGTAAGAAAATCCATGTTGATTCCATAAAGAAGATAAAGGGGCTTCTTTGGACACTTCGATAGACAGGGACTATCTTCTCTTAGGTTTGTAATCTTGTCAGATTTGGTACAGACAATTCAGGGGAGTCCTCAGACCACTGTAAGGAAATGTCTTCAGCTCCTGGGACACATGACCCACGTGCGAGGGTACAAGTCTGCTGCTTTTTGGCTCAGAATGATCTATTCTTCTGTCAAAGATATTTTGGACAGACATGCGACAGTTCTTCTACAGGTGAGGAACTCCCTGGCTTGGTGGAAATATCAACTCAACATCTGTGCAGGTGTTCCCTTCTGGCGCCCAACTCCATCACTAACTTGAACAACAGACACATCACTGTTGGGGTGGGGAGCTCATCTCAGTGCTCTCATGACTTAGGGCAGATGGACAACTCAGGACATCTCCACATGTTTGAGCTCAGGGCTATCAGGAACAACTGTCTCCATTTCCACCTCAATCAGGCGAATCAATCAGGGTCACGACAGACAACATATCCTGCGTGTTGTGCATCAGAAACAGGGAGGAGATTGCCCTCTCTGTGCACCGAAGCTATGGAACTGGTGCATAGCTCATCAGATCCAAATTTCAGCAGTCTACCTCCCAGGCATTCAGAATACCACAGCTAGTGTTCTCAGAAGGCACTTCTCACAGGACTACAAATTGGACCGAGGCTCAAGTCCTTCAAAGAGCGGGGGGGTCTACCGGAGTTGGGTCTCTATGCAACCTCCAGGAACAAGAAGTGTCCTCTTTCTGGCTCAAGAGAAGGTCTGAGCTGCTGTTTTTGTGGGGGGTTCCTTCTGTCCTGGAAGCAGAGTGTGTTCTTTGCATTCACTCCGACTCTGCTTATAGATCCAACCTAGCTGAGACAAGCGTGATACCCTTACCTGCTTCACCTTTGTATACATCCACTTCTCAAGACCACTGCTTATCACCTCTCAAAGGATTTGGGTCACATGCTTCACCCCAATCTAGCAGTTCTCCAGCGTTGGGTGTGGTTCCTTGATAGTTTGCAGGGTTAAAATCCTCTTCCGTTGAGGAAGTGCAACAGGAGTTATTGAATGCTAGAAAGAATTCAGCCCGTATTACTTCCCTTCAGAAACAGGAGATTCTCCCATTCATGCTGTCATTGCCACTTCCTGCCTGGATCTATGCCTCTTTCAGTCATCCTGGATTATCTGAAGAAATCGGGTTATTAGCTCAATTAAGGTCCGTTTGGCTGTAATATCAGCCTTTCATCTGATGTAGAGGGGTTTTCCATATTTGTTCATCCTGTATCGTCTAGGTTTGTTAAGGATGTCAGGAACTCTACCACCAGACTAGAGACCCCACCCTGATCTGGGACCTCAACCTGGCACTCAACTACCTGTTATTAAACATCCATTCAAACGTATGGCAACGTGCTCTCTACTCCATTTGTCTATGAAGACAGCATTTTCAATAGCCATCATGTCAGCTGTAGAGTTAGGGAGATTAGTGGCTTGATTCCAGTTTTCCACCCCCTCCTCCCTTGTACAGAATGATTCAAAAATAATGCTGCTTTATGGCCACATCCTACATTATTACCTAAGGCTCTCTCGGAGTTCCACCCTAACCAATTATTCATCTACCAGTGTTTTTCCTGAAGCCACACAACTCTGCAGGAGTCCAGTTTTCGTACCCTGGATGTTAGAAGAGTGCTGGCCTTCTACTTGGATAAGACTAAGTAATTTCGAATGTCACCCAGGCTGTTCATCTCCTTTGCAAATAGATCCAAGGAAGCCACAATTTCTGCTCAGACTTTTGAGACAGTTATCTTGATGTATTACCACTTATTTTGAGTCCGCCGGCGTTCTTCTTTCTCTAAGCGTAATAGCATGTTGTATCAAGTCACAAACAACATCCACAGCATTACTTAAGAATGTACCAAAACTTGGCCAAATTATGATCCTTCAGATTTTTTTCTACTATTCTAGATGCCAGTTGCACAGGCATGCTTTGCTCAGGTTTGCAGGGACTGAACAAGATTTTCCTTGTTCCTCCCAACCACCTAGAATCATTGTGATGCCAGATACAGGAACTGAAACTGGGGAGACGCTCTCTCTTGTCCACGCAGTGCCCCCTGTTGCCTAGGCAGCATGCAGTGGTAGCAGCTTGATGCGAATCTAGAGCGGTGAGGGAAAGGGGTTGCCTGTGCAACCTTAATTTGGCCCCCGTATCTTGTGCATTTTGATACTCCCTTTAATTACGTGATCAGAAGCCCTGCCTCATTCAGTGCACAGAATGGATGGAGCTCAGGGAGTAAATCTGGGTTGTGTAGTGAATGAGTTTTTTTGTAGAATTCCTCTTTCATTTGTTGCAAAAGTTGGAAGATGTGTAGTGAATGAGGCAAGGGATTCTGGGACGAGACAGGGTGGTCTTGTGGTTTATGCAGATTCATGCTACCTGGGAGAATTGGATTTTTTCCCCTGTCTCTGCCACACCAAAGTTTTCATAGGGTGGCCACTAATTGTGTGGTCCTTATTTTTTGAGTGACCAACATTCTGGGGCCAGTTTAGAAGAAATGCCCATCATGCCAACTAAATTAAAGGGAGCTGTACCTTAAATATATAAAGCACTATAAAAATGCTAAGTTGTGAAAAATCAAGCTCTGTGCATCTCAAAGTGAGCACCCAAAATTAGTTGTAATTTCTGACAATTTTGTCTTTAAACTCTGTGCCTTAGTACCCCACCCCATCTGTGGAATGGAAATAATATCTTCCTACCTCACAAGGATTTCTTGAGGGCAAATTCATTAATGTTAGTGAAACATTCATAGTTAATGAGTGCCATGGAAAAGACCATGAGGAAATTAATAATTCTGTAGTGAGTACTAAGTTTGAATAGTGTGCAATAAAAATTGAACAAGGATAAAACAAAATTTTGTATAGCTTTCAGAGAACACCCTCTATCCTGTGCACTGAATGTTGTAGAGGTCCGGGGGGAGGGGGGGAGGAGGAAATAATATGATCATGTAATTAGAGACTATTATAATCCACAATGGGACAGAATTAAGGTTGAATGACCAACCTTAATTCTGGTACACCTCTACCCCGATATAACGCGGTCCTTGGGAGCCAAAAAATCTCACCACCTTATAGGTGAGACCACGTTATATTGGGTTCAGGCCGGTACGGCGGACTGGACCATCTTCCCTGGCTGTGATTTAAAGGGCCCGGTGCTCCAGCGGCTGCGGAGAGCCCCGGTCCCTTTAAATCACCGCCGGAGCTCTGACAGCCAGGCTCGGGCGGTGATTTAAAGGGCCCAGGGCGCCACACGAATTTGGATATAACGCGGTAAAGCAGCAGGGCTTGGGTGGCGCTTTAAAAGGTCCGGGGCTCCTCGCTGCTTTACCGCATTATATCCGAATTCGTGTTATATCGGGTCGCATTCTATCGGGGTAGAGGTGTACTTCCTACCTTTTTGAATGCTTGAGTTTGCAACCGTAACTTTCTTTCACCATAAATTTTTTTTTTAATATAAATCGTATACTATTTACACAATAATATGACTTTACAAAAAAAAGTAAAGTCAAAGCAAACTTTTAACTCATTGCCCCCTGAAATTTCCATTGAATTAGTAATCTCACTTGGACTGTAGTATGGTGATTATAACTCTGTCCCAAGTTTTTTTAGAAAGTCTAATAAAAATATAAAGAATCTCTAATATGCATTAAAATGCGTGTGTTTGTTAAATGCAAAATAAATATTTTTATAATTAGGTTGATTCTTTTACTAACCAGATTTGTTTTATTTTTCAGATAGATGATGATGATGATGATGGGCATAAAAGAAATCTTCCTCCACAGCTTATTCAGTGCTTTGCATGTCCATACTGCTTCCTCCTTTTCAGCATAAGAGATGAATGCCTGCAACATATGTCTGGAAAGAATCACTTCCTTCAGGTTTTTAAATTGAGTGGTATGTTGTAATTTGAATGTAGCATCTTTTAGGTCCTTTTGATAATGCATCTATGACATGTGAGAGAATGTGTTTTCAGCTGTGAATTAAAGAAAAAACGTGTATTTCTTTTAGGATGTCTGAAATTGGGGAAAAGATACACAAACTATGTAGATGTACCAGGTTATCTTCATTTGAGATTAATGTTTTGTTAATATGTTGTTATATTCTGACAGAGATTGTATAAAAAGGCGTTTTAGAATTCCATATTTCTGTGTGTCTCCCTGATTCCCATATCAAATTTGCTCCATTTTTCATATATATAAAAACTAGCAGACCTTCCAAAATAAGGCTGGGCTCTAAAAGTCAAGTTGGATTTTGTCCTAGTCACACACCACCAGTAACAAAGTTTAGCAGGCCATATCAGACCCTCAGTGATATCTGTGAAACTCCATTGTCTTAGGTAGACGTGCGTAGGTGTAAAGATTGGAACTTAGGCATGAGTTATGTTGATGCACAAGAAATTATTCGGTTGTCCATTCAATGTGAGCTGTGTTGGTTTCAGAGTTCTAAAACAAGGAACAAATAGTAAACACGTATTTTGTGACAAAAGTAAATGAATAAGATTCTGAATACACACATGGAGAGTTGACTAGTTGAATAAGAAGTAACCATATTAGTATAGTTATTTTTCATGGTAGAACTGCACTTTAAGGTTCATATGGTCATAAGGAATCCATTGTGATTTGATACAGTCACCTGTTATATAATCTTACCACTCAACAATGAAGCTGTTGACTGACCCCTCATATGTATTCTAAATCTAATGGGCCATTGGAAATTAATAGCCTGTTTGAGGCCCATGAGAGCGGCAGTTGTTTATCACCTCTGAAAATCACGCCACCCATCTTCAAATCTGTTTTTTTACTGTTCTTTAACTGCCATGAAAAGACCAATAATGTAAAGAGGAGACCATATCCTTCATCAGATACAATCCAACTTTAAACATTTCTATACATAAATAGTTAAATACTCAGCTTCCTTCTTTGAATTTATATATCTTTGTAGTTAATAATAGCAATATTGGCCTCCATGCCAGGCAGTTAATGCTTCTGGGCCTGGCCTCAGCTGCCAGGAAATGCTCTTCCCATTGGTTGTTACTACTTAAATATGTGAAAGGTGAACTGCAAGGGGGAAAAACCATCGCCTTTGTTGCCTCTTTGATGTATAATGATGGCCACAAAGATTTTCATAAACTATTCCTACTCGTTTTATATTATTTTCATTCTGTATGCCAGCAACATGTTAGACTTTGTACACATACCCACCAATCCTCCTGCCTCATAACATTTAAAATCTAAGAAGGAAATACTATGAAAGATGGGAAAGATGGGAGAGATGGAGACAATCAAAACATGTAAAAGCTTGTTAAATGTATTATGGCGTATTTTTTTTTCTTACACATTATATTCCTTTTTTAGTTAAAATGCATTAATAAGAGCAGGAGGAGAGTTGATAAGGCCTTTGATGATAGCAGCAAGAAGCTTGAATTTGAAAAGGGTTGGAGAGGGAGCAAGTGGTAGAATTTAAATGGGACGAGGTGACATGGTCATAATGATTGGCAAGGAACGTATTGTTAATAGCTGTGTTCTACGAGATAAAATACTACATGTTGACTTTGAAATATGTGGCTTCATTTTATCCCATCTCATATTGCAGGTGAAACTGGAACACCACTTCCTTTATCTTTCCCATCTTATGCAAAGAAACTTCTTATAGCTTTATGTAAAGAGGTCCCATTCCAAGTGAAGTGCACATCCTGCCACCAGAAGTTACGTTCGCATATGGAGCTAACAGCTCACTTCAGGTTTGTGAGAGTCTATTGTCTATATACAATGAACTTGACTGCATAGATATGTATTGTTTCTCTGAGGTTTTTAAATACCTAGTAGCCCAGTACAGTAGTTAGGCATCAAACGCCTCACAAGTTCCACCTTTTTCCTCATTTTCCCCAGATAATTGAATGGGGTGATGGTGGATTGTATTTCAGTCACTGCTAATGCCTGGGGTGAGGCAGGGAGCACCATAGGGCCATTGAAATGCTGTAAGTATTTGAGGTTGTGATTCTAATAGTTTTAGATCTGGAAAACACATACTCTATTTTCAAAATGGGTCAAAAGCTAAGTGGTGTTATGTATAATTTAAATTAAAATCATGCATCAGAGGGGTAGCTGTGTTAGTCTGAATCTGTAAAAAACAACAGAGGGTCCTGTGGCACCTTTAAGACTAACAGAATCATAAAATCATATATATATAATACCACAATCTTACTAGGTGCTTTACTGAGTAATACGGATTCCCAGCCAGAGAGCATACACAAGATACAGGTAAAAGATGGGACAGTCTTTCAAGAAAGGAGAAGCAAAAGAGGGTTATTGGTGAGGGAGAAGTGGGGGAAAAAAAGTGTTCCTGGAAAAGTGGGTTTTAAGGAGGGGACTTGTTTGACAGCAAATGAAAGGCTGTTCGAAGCACAGAGGGTGGCATAGCTGAAGTCATGAAAGAGAGCAAGGGAGCAGTAAGAGGATTTGAAAGAGCCTAAGGAACACATGGAGCAGGAGGAAAGGAGAACAGTATACCATTCTCAAGCCTATTGAGGCATTAAAAATGTATGAGATGCTTTTAAAGTACCCACTAGATGTGGAATATTCAGTGGGCACCTTTCTGTATGTACCACATTTCAATACTGATGTAATATAAATAGTAAATGATATCAATTTTTTAAAAGTCTGGGGGCATTTATCTGAATGAGCACTTAGTTTTCTATAATGGGTAGTGACTTTTACAAAAATAACTGGTAGGCATTGTACAGTTTGACAAGCTACTGGGCCTGTTAATATGCATTTAAAAAGGGCAGTATTTCTCTATGCAGTGTAGTTGTATCTATGCCATTTCCAGGATATTAGAGAGACTAGATGCGTGAGGTAATATTTTTTACTGGACCAAATTCTGATGGTGATTGAGACAAGCTTTTGAGCCACACAGAGCTCTTCTTCAGGTCCGGGAAAGATTTTCCCAGCATCATCCTCAAAGGAAACCTGCACAACGCTTTCAAAAGATGAGTCTTGGAGCTTAAATTCATTACTTTGCTAGACACTAAAAATCATGGACTGAAGAAAGGCACTGGATTTATGGCTTATGAACAATTTGTAACCAACCCCTACTTTTGTGCTATGACTGTAGAAATGTTAACAGGCCACTCTACCTTGAATGGTCCCTTAGAACAGTGGTTCTCAGCCAGGTGTATGTGTACCCCTGGAGGTATGCAGAGGTCTTCCAGGGAGTACATCAACTCATCTAGATATTTGCCTAGTTTAACAACAGAATACATAAAAAGCATTGGCAAAGTCAGTAAAAACTAAAATTTCATACAGACAATGAATTGTTTATACTGCTTATATACTATATGCTGAAATATAAGTACAATATTTATATTCAAATTGATTTATTTTATAATTATTTGGTAAAATGAGAAAGTAAGCAATTTGTCAGTAATAGTGTGCTGTGACACTTTTGTATTTTTATATCTGATTTTGTAAGTCAGTAGTTTTTAAGTGAGGTGAAACTTAGGGGTATGCAAGACAAAACAGACTCCTGAAAGGGGTACAGTAGTCTGGAAAGGTTGAGAGCCACTGCCTTAGCGTATGAGCTAACTGTGTATGCCAGTGGTTCCCAAACTTGTTCCACCGCTTGTGCAGGGAAAGCCCCTGGCGGGCCGGGCCGGTTTGTTTACCTGCCGCGGCCCCAGGTTTGGCCAGTGGCGGCTCCCAGTGGCCGTGGTTCGCTGCTCCAGGCCAGTGGGAGCTGCTGGAAGCGGCATGGGCCAAGGGACGTACTGGCATTTTGCTGTGAAACTGGGAGTACCTTTCCCAGACCTGGAGAAGAGCTCTGTGTGGCTCGAAAGCTTCTCTCTCGCCAACATAAGTTGGTCCAATAAAAGATATTATCTCACCCACTCTCTAGTATTTCCTTAGTAATTTATGTAGTTAGTGGTGGGAGATGTCTGTGGAGTATTTTAAAGGATCACTTTGTAGGTACATCTGTAAAGTTTGGAATATTTAAACCTGTGAATGTCATTTTTATATCCAATTTAGAACTCGTTGTCGTAATGCTGGTCCTGTATCACTGTCGGAAAAGAGCATCTCCCAGGTTGCAGAAATATTTAAAGCAAGAGGTCACTGTCAAAACTGTGACAAACTCTTTGTAGATGAAAGCCAGATCAACCAGCATAGCCATGCAACTCAACACAAAGTTAAAATTATTACCACAATGGAAGAATCCATCTTGATGTTTTGCCATATTAATGAAAGAAATAAAAACCCATCTCAGTTGAGGCAGATTATAAATCAGTCAAGATCTTCACTCCTTAAGAGACCACTGACTTTGAGTGAGCCTGTCTGTGAAAATGAGTCTGCCATTTCAAAAAGGAAAAAAGATTTAGAAGAAAAAAATCAAGAGGCTGGAGTAAGCCTACATCAAGACAATACAGGCAAAATAAAAGCCTGGTTCTGTGAATGCCTTCTGAAGTTTTCAACTGAAGAGTCAGTTGAAAAGCACATTTTGTCAGCAAATAGAATCTGTCACAAGTGTGCTGTATGTGGGAAGCTTGCTGAAAACTCAAGCATCATCCGTCTGCATATGAGTCGGTTCCACGGAGGAGCACACTTAACTAACTTCATTTTCTGGTGCCGGGCATGCAATACAGACCTACTGAGAGAAGAGAACATTATGGCACATGTGACTGAATTTCATGGTGGACATTCTTACTATTATGAACAGGAAGCTCTAGAGAACGAACCTCTGGCATCTTCTTCTGACACACTGTGCAATATCTCCATTAAATGGAAAGAGCGTCTTCCTAGCCCTGTGGATCAGTCCCTTGAGAGAAGTCCTATTTTAGGAAAATGGCAATGCTGCATTTGTGAGGAAATGTTTGAGTCTGAAGACAGCGTTAAACAACATTGTATGTCTTTAGGAAGCCATCAGTTTCACAGGTATTGCTGTGGCTTGTGCAAAAAGCATTTTCACAAAGTGGAAACACTATACCGACACTGCCAAGGGCAGCACAGCCAAGAGATACAGGTTAAATATTTTTGTGGCCTTTGTGGTGATCTTTTTTTCGATGTTGAGGAAGAATTTCTAATCCACTATAAGGGTTTCCATAGCACAGATTACATGTTCGTGTCTGAAGAGTCAATAAAAAATAAAGACGACATTACACTATTAGAAAAAGGTGACTTTCTAACCTGCGGCTGCCGGGAAGAGTACATGTCCAGAATAAACAGAAAGGAAGATCACCGGAATTGTCAGAAAACCCTACTGGAAAAAGGCAATCTGTGGTTTCGCTGCTGCTTCTGTTCAGCAACGGCCCAAAATTTCACAGACTTGAATGACCATCTCAGCAAAAGTCACACCCCAAGGAAAAGCCATGAAGAGATGTATGTTGTGAGATGTGGTGCATGCAACAAAAATTTCCATGATATTGTGAGTGCCCATCAACATTATCATGATAAACACTGCTTCTTGCAAAAGCCTGATATAACACATTTTGGATCAGAATCAGAAAGCAAAGTCTTCAACTTTACAGCCAGTGGTGCTTGTGTGGACAAGAAGCCTGATAAACTAAAGTTTCCAGCAAATGTAACTAAAGTTAAAAAAAGGTCAGAATCTCCTTCTCTAAAGAGAGAAGAAGATAGAAGGAAAGAAAGAAGTGAGAATAAAGCGTGTTCTGAAGAACCTGGTGAAGAAGGTATGTAGAAATTATGGCTTTAGTTCGTTTTTTAATGCACAATAGGAAAAAATTACAGTTGTAATATGCTCGTATAGAAATTGTTCAACAGAACACGTCAATATACCATGCGCCTATATCCAGTCTGTACATATGAAATAATGAAAACTCAGTTATATGTTTAAAGTTGTAATTTTAGTGAGTTTCTTGTGCCAGATCCCAAGAACTAAAGTTGAACTTTTTATTATTAAATGCTTTATAAAATCTGTTTCTTGTTTGTACCATGCAAATAATTTACCAAGACTCTGTGAACCATGCTTACCATGGAATTCTGTACTGACCACAGGAATTAGCTGGAACTGGACAGCAGTCTTCAGATGTTGCTCTTCCTCTTTTTCTCCTCTCAATCACCCTTTCTATGAAGGGAGAAGACACTCCAGTAGTAGGTAAAGTCAAAGCTAGGGAAAATCACATGGAAGCTGTGAGAACCACATAGCAAGAGGGGGTAGCTTTTGACTCCAAAATGTATGTCATTCAGGAAAAGCATTCCTTCTATCCAACCTGAGTGTACATAAGCAGCCACTTATAACCTGCATTACTACTCTACCCTGCCTACTATTAAGTGGTGTTTTAAAATGAGCAAACAGCTGGTGTCCCTGTGGAAGATGCCCTTGGAGAGACTTGGGCCCAGAATCACTCATTATCAGATAAAAAGGGACTTGGGAACACTTGGTATCACTTAAAAATTCCCTGTCATCATGAAAATACCAACAGTAAAGGGATCCAAACAGATTCCTATCAAAACCCTCCCTTTGGATAAGGCAAATGGTTGCAACGTGGAGTCCTCACAGGAAATAGAAGTCCTTGGAAGACCAGGGTGGGTAAAGAAAGGTCTCCTATGAGAATACAAAGTGTGTGTGTGTACGTATGTAAGAGAGATTTTTCTATTTTCTTTATGCGTGTGTGTGTGTGTGTGTGTGTGTTTTCACTCACTCTCACACGCACATGCACTCACATACAGTGATGCTGGGTATCACAGCCTATTATTAAGGTTGCCTCATGCTTTCTATTATAAGACTGGTTTCATTTGCTTATAACTTTTGCCAGACTATAATCATTTTCACTGAAATTTTCTGTACAGGTTGTGTGCCTCAGGCTGAATTTTTCTGATAAATTATTCTGTAACTATTTCCGAGAATGAAGCTAGAGAAAAGTAGTTTGTGGCCATATTAAAAAATTCTGGCAACCTTTTATTTAAAATGCCCCCATGTTTTTGAGCAGAGACTTGAAATGTAGCCAAGGGGTGGCCTTTTTGTCAGGACTATGCCTTTTTCCGTCCCCATGAAAATCTATCCAAATTTAGCCAATTTATAAGCCATTGCACATGCTCAGTCGACACTTGATACTGGGTCAGAGCTAAAATCCCCAGAGATTATTTGCACCGAGCATGCTCCAGCACAGAGCTGAAGAGGGATGAGCAGGACTTTCCCTTAAAAAGCAGCATTTCCTGGCTGCTCCAGTCCATGATGAGTCCATGTCCTGGCACTTGAACTAAGAGCAGGAGACTCCCCTGCTGGATCCATGCAGCGTGGAGGAGGAAGTCACCTGACTCAAATGCAGAGAGGACAAGAGCTGGATCTGAGGATGATCTAGTAAACGAGACAAGAAGCCTCTGGGGGAGAGAAGACTGATACTGGGAGCCAGGGAGTGAAATATAGGGATGGAAGACCATGATTGGATGAAGAACAAGGGGAAATTTGGGACTGGCTGGGCAAGAAGGCTGGAACTAGGAACCAGTGGGGTGAAACACAAGCAAGATAGGTCTGATAAGGAGCCATAGTGTGGAGTGGTAGCTGGGACTGGCTGGGCTAAGAGATTGGAACAAGTACACAGTGGGAGTGGGGGACGCTGAAACTGGATGAAGAGTTTATGGAGGGAGACTGGGACTGGAAGCCAGTGGGGACTGTGAACATGGGTATGGCAGTGAGTCAGGGAAGAGAGAGATCAGATGAGAAGCCAGGATAGGTGACTTGGGACTGGCTGGGCAAGGAGAGAGGGAGGAGAACAAAAAGATCTGGATGTTGGTGGGGACTGGGTGTGGTGTGGCAAGGATACTGGGATGCAGAGTCCAGATGCTGAAACTAGGATGGGATGGGCAGGAGACTGGGCCTGTGATGGGAAACCTAAGGAGTAACTAGGTGAGGAGACAGGGTCTGAGACAAGCAGCCAGGGGTGGGAAGAAACAGGACTGGGACAGGAACAAGTTGGAGGGGACTAGGCAGAAAGAGGAATAAGGGAAAGAGGTGTAAGAGCTTAAGGGAAAGAGATATAAGAGTCTGTGCCCCCTGGAGCACACTCCCCTGCAGAGCCTGGCGTGGAATCCAAGATTCCAGAGTTTCTCCTTTCCTCAGCTTGTCTAGCAAATATCAGTAAAACCTGTTGGCAAAGTCTGTGTCATCTCCCTCTAGTAGCTGATCCACATAGAGAATAAAAACCTACTACAGCTGTCAGTTATTCTGTTAACTTATGTGGCAGAAGTCTGTGCAGTGGATTTTAAGGTTCCAACCTGATGGCCCATGTGGGTGTCATGATGAAGCTACATGATGGAATTTGGTTTTGCAGGTTTTTAATTAGCTTTTTGTGGGTGATTTCCTATGTTAAAGGGCATTATTAAGGTTGCAAAGTTAAGCACTGAAACATTAGGAAATGCTAGAATAAAGGGTTGGTCCACACTGGGGCGGGGGATCAATCTAGGAAACGCAACTTCAGCTACGAGAATAGCGTAGCTGAAGTCGACGTTTCCTAGATCGAACTAAGTGTACTTACTGCGGGTCCATGCTGCGCAGGCAAGCTCCCCCGTCGACAGCTCTTCCTCCTCTCGGTGAGCAGGAGTTCCGCAGTCAAAGGGGGAGCGCTTCTGAGATCGATTTATCGCGTCCAGATGAGACGCAATAAATCGATCCCAGAAGATCGATCTCTACCCACCGAATCAGGTGTGTAGTGTGGACCTAGCCTAAGGCTATTGTAATCTTTATTGGGCCCGCTTGTATGTATTCGTTATGATAAGGTTCTTTATTATATGATCATGCACTGTGCTTGACTTTCCAATCTTAATAATGATCCTTTAACATAGTTTTTTGTATGTAATAACTTAACACAGCTTACATTATATTAACTGCGTGGGTTTTTCTTTGCCCGCTAAAATGCACATTCTGTAAATGCATGTTAGATATTTTGTTATAATATGACCAACACTCCCTGTTCATATGCCATGTCTTTGCTGATCATGGAGTTGGCCTGTTGTTAAAAAATTAACTTTGTTTTAATGTGTTGTGTTGTAAATTCTAAAACTAAATTGAATGATCAACAGCTTCAATGTCTTGTAGAAAGTTTGATAGAGCATAAAAAGGGCATATTTTATGCTTCGTGAACACAGTTCCATCTTGAACTAATAGTTATTACATGCATGAAATATAGAGTCCTGAGTGTGGTTCTCTGCCTAGTAAATTTACAGATTACTAAAAGTTACCTCAAGTGGTTACAAAAAAATTGCTATGAAAATAATTACATTTGGTGATCATACTATATGTTATAGTTTTAAGAGTTATTGCTTAGAATTTCTTACAGAATTGCAAATTATGTGGATTTCTTTTGAAAGCACAAATGAGTTTGGAGATGTACAGGTTGAATAAAAACAGAGGTAAATTTTAAAATATATATTCTTATCCATTTGAAGACAGTGAACTGCCAGATTTTGACTATCTGCGCACCATGACTCACATCGTGCTGGTGGACTTAGACAACTGGGGAAGGTTTTTCATTCATCTGCCAGCCAACCTGAACCAAGGGACATTTGTCTGGGGCTTTCAAGGTAAAAATTATCTAAGAAAATAGCACGGAGGGCTTAACAGAAACCCATATAAATACACTAAAAGCATCCTAGAGTGATACCGGGCAAAGAACAGGATCCTTGTTGTAGTCCAAAGTGGACCTTCTATTGCATCAACATGGTGTTTACAAGGCAGCCACCTATAGAAAACTAAGATGATGGGTTCTAAAATACTAACACACAAACCCATTTAATAAAGAGCATTGCGACCTGTTAGCTAGAGAACTTCCTTAAGAGAAAACATAAATGTTAGCTAACCCTCTCATACTGGAAGTTTGACTTCTGTGTATGACTTAAATGTGTAGCTGAGAGCTGTGAAAGGAATGATAAAGAAAGTGGTTTGTGCGATCCCTCTTGGCCATTTTCACAATTCACACTTACCAATAAGGGATCTCTTGACTCACAGCATTGCGTACTTGTAACTTTGTAACTTATTTAAAATATTAAAACTTTTCTTGTACGCAAGCTGGTGATTGTGAAAACTCCAGAATGTGTGGATTTATGTGAGACATAAACTAATATCCGATAGATACTCCAATTCTATTAGGCATATGTTGAAACAGACTGTACATATTATATAGTAAGTATAGTGAGATCCCTTATTTGAATAATGTATCTAATATATTAATATTTTCTTGTGGAAACCTCTGATAATGACCCTCAGATAAGTTGTGTTAAACGCTTTTTGTGTTGGGAGGCAGCCTTTGACACAAGATGTATCTATTTATACGTATGGTAACTATATTCAGACTTTCTTCACTTCTGATCCTGAGAAGATAACTCTTACAAAAACTAACATTAGAGGCACCATACAGATACAGTTTACCCCATATATCAACCTCTTTTTAGAAATATAGAATGGTATTTAGTTTTATACAATGTTTAGTCAAGAAATAAGATGTTCCATTTTTCAAACCTATTCATTTGTTTTGTCATTTTCCTCTCCTTGAACAGTTTGACTGCTGTTGCTTATGATGATGTGGTGGCATGCATCTTTTATTCTTTGTTGTTTAGGAGGACACAGCAATTGGAAGCCTCCAGAACAGTGCAAAATCTTTAATTACCTTAATAAGATTGGATGTTTCTTCCTTCATCCACGCTGTGGTACCAGAAGAGAAGCAGCAGACTTTGCACTCTGCATGCATGTAAGTCATTGCTCTATCTATTTTTGTGGTTTGTGTTTTTGTTGGTGATAAGGTGCATGGGGATGGTATATTTGTGTACAGTAAAGTACATTATAAAACAGTCATGATGAAAATTGCCATAATAAAACTTCAGATGACAAGAACAGATAGTGGATCTGACCAGAGAAAAAGGGAAATGGTTTATAAATATAATGTGTTTATATAATTATATATATATATAAACACAACTCCTTCTGCAGAGGAGTTTTCTGTTTCAAAAGGCTATCTGGTAACGGAACGTTTAGTTTAACGTCTCCCTCACCCCCACATAGGCTGGCCGTCTGGATGAGCACCTGCCCAAACAAATTCCTTTCACCATTCTCTCTGGAGACAAAAGCTTTCTAGAACTGGAGGACCAGTTTAAGAAGACTCAGCGGACAGCTCATATCCTAAACCCTCATGACATCGATGGAGATATGATGTGTGCCTTACTAAACAGCATTTCAGATACTACAAAAGGTAGTACATAAACAATTAGTAGAATCCAAACAATAAAAGAAAGACATCACTGCTGATAGCAATGGCTATACTGTTACCCGTAGTGTTTCTTTAGTTAGCGTCCTTATTTAATGAATTGATCTACAGCTAAAATTGCATTTTTTACTAATATGATTCTTAGCTGGGAGGCATGAACAATGAGGAAAGAAATAGTTCAACATATTCTAGAGATTGGAATTATGGACAGAAAATAAAATGAGATTCAGCTTGGAAAAACACACACACTAATACATCTGGAGGGAAATGGTCTGGATAACAGATGGACTGGTAACACTGCCTATTATTAAGGTTGCCCAATGCTTCCCATTATAAGACCCTGTTTTCAGTTGCATATTACTTTGCCAAACTTTAACCATTTGGGCTTACATTGTACATTCTGGGTGTAGGCTGCAGGCAGAATACTTCTGGAATATTTCAGCTGAAACAATTCAGCTGTTTGCAAGAATAAAACTAGGGGGAAATATTTTACCTGTGTTTTTAAAAACAAACAAACAAACAAAAAAAAAAAAAGAGTTCTTGAGATCTTTTCTTTGAAATGCTTTTGGCAGAGACTTTAAATTTGGCCGGGGAGTGGATGTTGTGGTTAGGAATGTGCCTTTAGCTGTCCATGTGAAAATCCACCCAAATTTGGCCAAGTTATAAGCCTTTGAAAAAATCTCAGTTGGCACATGGTCAGTAGACTTTTATCACCTACAGGTTCCAAAGATTCACTTGGTCCTCTCACAGCGCTAGTGCTGAACTGAATGCACATGCAGCGTTCCCACTGAGGGATTAGGAATGCTTTCTCTAGTCCAGGGCTATGAAGGCTCAGAAGGACTTTAACTGTAATTGCTACTCTTAGCTCCTCTGGGTCAGGGTGGGGACTGGGGCACTGGAAATGACAGAGCCTTTCTCTCCTTTGCTCTGTGACCTCCTGTTAACATTCATGGAACAGGAATCTATCCGATTTGAATGCAGAGGGGACAAATGTGGACCAATGTGAAGGCGTAGAAGATTGGGACAAGGAGCCTTGTGAGACATGGATTAGAAGGGAAGAGAGAAACTGGGAGGTTGGAGCGGGAACCTGGTACTGGTTGGTGAGGGGAGTCAGGGACTCATTGAGCGTTTTAAACTGGGACTAGGAGCCTGTGGGCAGGGGGGATCTGTCGCCCAGGGGTTCTCAAACTGGGGGTCGGGACCCCTCAGGGGGTCGCAAGGTTATTACATGGGGGGGCCGCGAGCTGTCAGCCTCCACCCCAAATCCCTCTTTACCTCCAGCATTTATATTATATTAAAAAGTGTTTTTAATGTATAAGGGGGGTCGCACTCAGAGGCTTGCTATGTGAAAGGGGTCACCAGTACAAAGTCTGAGAACCCCTGCTGTAGCCAGTTGTCTGTGGAGGAGGAAATACAGAGATCAGACAAAGAGCTGGCAAGAGGTGGGTAACTGCGACTCACTGATCAAAGACTGGGAAAAGGAGCCAGGGAGGGGTGAGGTGGAAGACTGAGATTGGATGAGGAGCCAAAGGAGTGAGGCTGGGGTGGGGAGGAGACTGATAGGACATGCTTGTGCAACTTCAGTTGGAGAATAGATCTGGGGTGTTTTGTTTTAATGGACCTACCTTACCAAGCAATCCAGATAGTTGTATATGAATGCCCTGCCACAACTCCACTAATCTTTGTCTTGCTGAAATTTTATCAGCAGTGATTTTATATTTACTTCCAGATCATTAATGAAAATGTGGCATAGCATTGGGTCTAACGCAGATCCCGGTGCAGCTTCAATAGAAACACCCACATTCAGTGATGATTCCCCATTGACTTTTTTGAGCTGTGTCAGTTATCCAATTCCTAATCCATTTAATGTGTGCTTTGTTGCTATTGTATATTGTTAACTTAATCAGAATGTCTTAAAAAAGTCTAAATTTATTCCCTCTACACTGTAACCTTGATCGACCAAACTTGTAATCTCATCAAAGAATGAAATTGGGTTTGTTTGGCAAGATCAATTTTTTTTTTCCGTAAAATAATGTTGACTGGCATTAATTACATTCCTCTCCATTAATTCTTTATTAATCAAATCCAGTATCGGCTTTTTCATTATTTTGCTCAGGATTGATGTGAGGTTAGCCCACCTACTTACAAGAGTCATCCCAACTTGCCCTTTTTGAACATTGACACATTTGAACATTCCAGCATTCTGGAATTCCTCTGGTATTCCAAGATGTATTAAAAATTAACATCAGTAAATCAGAGATCTCCTCAGCCATCTCTTCTGACTCTTGGGTACAAGCTATCAGTACCTGCTTATTTTAAAATGTTTACCTCTAATAGATGTTGTCTAATGGACTAGAAAGTACTTCATCCTCATGTAATACAGGTACATCATCCTGCTTCTTTTCAACTACAAAACAGAAATATTTATCGAACATTTCTGCGTCTTCTCATCATTATTAATGATTTTATTGTCTTCCTCTAATAATGGTTCTATACCATTGCTATGATTTCTTTTGTTCATAGCAATGTACTTTTAAAAACAGCTTATTGGCCTTAGCCCTGCAAGCCAGAGATATTTGCCCTGACGTCTTGAGCTTCCTTTCTGAATATTTTTGCAGTTCAAAACAGTTGATATAAATGAGAAGTTATCTTCCCTTTTTTTCCATTTGTTATTAAATATTCCTTTATTTCTAATTGCTGCCTTCACTTTGCTACTGAACCAGGATGGGCTTTTAGCCAAAGTTGTTCTCTTGGTTGTGGAATTTTGGCTCTTTGACCCTCTAATAAACTCTCCTTAGATAATTCCATTTTCATTCAGAGTTTTCTGTCTAAGTTTTTCCTCCCAGTTAAAACAAGGTAGCAATAAACACCAACAAGAAAACCCTCTCATGCTGTAACAATGTCTAGTTGGTGCAGGAGGATTCCTATTAATCAGCTATGTCTGTCAGTCTACAGAGACATCTGGTGGCTGAACTGGGGTATTGCTGAAGTAATGAGGTTTTTGTGTGTGTGTGTGTGATGTTTTGAGAAGAAACAGCCGTGGACTCACGAATACATTTGTCCCACGCCTCCTTTCTCCGAGGCCCCATATTTCAATACCCAGTGACATTGCTTCCCCTTGGAACAGCCACAGCGGGTAGGGTTGTATCACAGGAGATAAACATTTTGAGGAGAGGTGCATCAATGGGGACGGTGGCTAAAAAGGAGAGAACAAATGTGGTGCCAACTTTCTTTTTCATTTGTCTTTATAATTAACTTTTTGGCACTAATAGTAGGGATTTCCAACAATGCTTAGCAACAGAAAGTCTTGCTAACTAACTTCAGAACATCCAGTTTAATCAAGTCAAACACCTACAGTTTTCTAGAAAATCTTCTTGTGACTTATAATTTCTCTTTCAAACATGAAAAAAATCTTTTAATAACTGAGCTGGATTATTAAGACACTACTACAAAAATATTCTCATTCCGTTCCTTTGATTGTGTATTAAACAATTTGCATAATTATAGAGGAGTAACACAACTAAGAATAATAGTCTCAATGTGTGTTGTAATTCTATAACCCTGTTATAAACTTGTTCAAATAATTGAACCCACAAGGAATATTATGCATCCAAAGTAACCTGAGTATTTTTCATACAGTAATGTCTTTGTTGTCCTGCTCAAGTGTAGCTGTTTAAAGTGTTTATTGATGTAAGTAATAGAGTTCTACCTTCCTAAGTTTGGGCTGTTGGTATTTTTTAATGATCTTGTTTTTCATCAGCCTGGGTTAGCAACTGCCAAAGCAGATTTTCCTTGAAGGGCGGGGAGTTGAGGGAAACAAAGGATGTGTTGGCTCATGAAAACGCTTAAATACTAAAGAAGGCAATAAAAAGACTGAAGGCCTTTGTCCTTCAGATAGCTCTGCAGCTTCATCTCCTGCATTTCGAAACCTAGAAAATGCTGTGGGGAGTTTGAAAACTGTTGTCAAAAAAATATACTGTAATTGTCTTGAAATAACGAGTTAAATATAGGGAATTAGTTAAATATTTTCAAAAGGTTTAATGACGTTGGGAGAGGGTGCTCTCCCTTTAGAGGTCTGAACTATCCCTGTTTAAATACCTTTTCTCTAAAGGTTGAGTGATGTGTAATCGATCCACACTTCTGGATTCATGTCCATCATATGACTTTTTTTATTATTTGTTAAAAATAACTCATGTTGTGCGGTAATGTCCATTGCACTCACGGGGCAAGATATATTCCCTGCTCCAGAGAACACAATCTGTTTAAACATTTCTAGCATGTAGATGCTGTGTACATAAATTAGGAAACACTGGTTTAGATACAAAAGTGTAAAAAAACAAAAACTCTTCCCCCCCCAACCCCTCCCCCCAAAAAACTTCTTCCCTTCCTTATCTTATAACGCTTCCTAAGTTAAGTAAGTCTCAGTAACTCTTCTAGGAGGAAGGGCTGCTTCACCTACATTATCGATGGAAGGCCTGTTAGGGAAAGCTGGAATGTCATTGCTGCGGTAACGTTATCCAGGCTGCT
This sequence comes from Trachemys scripta elegans, assembly GCF_013100865.1. Classification (NCBI taxonomy): domain Eukaryota; kingdom Metazoa; phylum Chordata; order Testudines; family Emydidae; genus Trachemys; species Trachemys scripta. Next base: position 157,160,363 of record NC_048300.1, on the reverse strand, counting down.
AAAGGGTTACAGCTGCTCAGTGCTTCTATTCTTGGGAGCTCTGGTGTTATCAGCACTAGCAGATAGTGCATGCTGCTAATTCAGCAGACCTCAGTGTTACTCGTAAAGGAAGACCATAGGCATAGTTTGGTGACAGAAGCACTTGGCCAACACACGCAGTCCCAGCATCACATAGAAGCTACAAGTACACTAACACATGAGTGCCCGTGGCAAGGAGGAGCTTAGCAGTGGGAATTTCTGCTGTCCCCTCGGCCTTACAAAAAGTTAAGGCGCGAGGTACCCTGACATTTATAGATTGAGACAAACAACTTATGTACTGTACTACCTTAGGTGTACTTACTTAGGTACTGTATTACCTTCATGACATCTGCTTTTTACCTCCCCTTGTACCTTGCTCCAGATATCTCGGGCAAAACATCCTTATTCATCACTTCTGTCAAACCCTCTTATCTTCTGTTAGGTCAGGATATACCTGTGCTAATCTTTTGGAATGTGTTCACATGCATACCCAGTATCTGTTGCTTCTTAGGAGTGCCTCTGTTTTATCAATGCTAGCAGTACCCTTGTCAAATTCATGTATCAAACCGTGAACTTGTAAGAATCTGCTTTAATACGTGGCCTGATTTTGGTTCACAGCATGGCCTGACTTTGACTATGGTTCAGGCCTCAGGTCTTGCACCAGGTCTCGTGCTTCATGCGCGCGCTCTCTCTCTCCCTCTCTACCTGTCCTAGGTAAAAAGACATGTATTGCCATGTGAAGGCAACTAGATTGATGCTCATCCTAATCTTTAGGATTCCAGCCTTTTTGATTAATCCAGTTTTCATGTCCCTGTTGATCTCAGCTGCTTGTAGTGGGATTTCTAGAGAATGAAACCATTACTGAGATATCTTGACTCTTGCCCATGAGAAAACAGGATGCTCAATGGACCTGGAGGTTGATGGAGAACAAGTGTAGCACATGAATGCTTATGTGATATTTGTCAGTCTTCTCTGCTTAGTTCTACACACAGCAGCTTGCCTTCTAAGTGAAGTTGCTGCATGACCTTCTGTAAAATAGGAGTTCATGGCAACAGCAGGTGCTCAGGTCTGGGATTGTAAAACGGCAGTAAGCGTTGTGTAGAAGCCAGCTATACAGAAAAAATTCTCTGGTCAGACTCTGAGGATAGATGATGTCTCTTAGTTGTGGTGTCAGAGCAGTAGCAGGCAATCAGACAAACTTTCTGTGCTGCATTTATTCCAGTTAAGGGTAAATTTTCTCCCATTGGTAGTCCAGTCTGTCACCTGCCTTCATTTGTGTTAAATAATTGGGGGTGATGGGGTTTGCAAGAGAAGGGTATTACTGCTGCTATTATTTTTATTATTATTATTTGTATTACCATAGTATGTAGAAGCCCTAGTCATGGACCAGTACCCTGTTTTGCTTGGCACTACACAGACACAGAATAAAGACAGTCCTTGCCCTAAAGAGCTTTCAATCTATGAATAAGACGAGGCAACAGATGGATACAGACAGATGGGGGGAGTACAAGGGCATGTCTACACTACAAAATTGTGTTGACCTACGTTAGGTCAGCATACAGCCACTGCAGCACTTAAGTTGCTTTTGCACATCCATGCTCTGCTCTTTATGGTGCGCCAGGAGCATTTGTACCAATTGTACTGTCAGTGTGGGGCATTGAGGTATGACTTCTGAAAGCTAGTAACAGTTGATGTAAGCAATGCAGCGTTTACACTGCTGCTGCATCAACCTAACTACATCAACATTGACTCTACACCTCTTGTGGAGGTGGAGTTAAGTCAGTGTAGTGGGGCAAGTTACATCTGTGGGAGCGAAATTTTAGTGTAGACACTTACGTGGGTGGGTCGAGGTAAGCTGCCTTGCGACAACCTAACTCTAGTGTAGACCAGGCCCAAGGAACAAGAAGACATTATTTGTCAGCGTGATAGACTGTGATCTCTGCACACTAGCAGCTGTGACAAAGTTCCTCCTCTATCTTGGTAGGTCCTGCACTTATTGGCGGATTTTCTTGCCTCAGAGATTCACCATGTGGGTTGGGGAACAGTCCAGAGACCTTCCCCTCTGGAAGATCCAACAGTCCAGGTCAATTGGGAGGTTTGGGGGGAACCCAAGCCCGCCCTCTACTCTGGGTTCCAGCCCAGGGCCCTGTGGACTGCAGCTGTCTATAGTGCCTCCTGTAACAGCTGCATGACAGCTACAACTCCCTGGGCTACTTCCCCATGGCCTCCTCCAAACACCTTCCTTATTCTCACCACAGGACCTTCCTCCTGGTGTCTGATAACGCTTGTACTCCTCAGTCCTCCAGCAGCACACCCTCTCACTCTCAGCTCCTTGCGCCTCTTGCTCCCCGCTCCTCACACTCACACCACAAACTTAAGTGAGCTCCTTTTAAAACCCAGGTGCCCTGATCAGCCTGCCTTAATTGATTCTAGAAGCTTCTTCTTAATTGGCTCCAGGTGTTCTAATTAGCCTGCCTGCCTTAATTGGTTCTAGCAGGTTCCTGATTACTCTAGTGCAACCCCTGCTCTGGTCACTCAGGGAACAGAAAACTACTCATCCAGTGACCAGTATATTTGCCCTCTACCAGACTCCTGTACCGCACTGGTCTGGGTCTGTCACACAGCCTAACCGCTGACAAGTTTTTGTAGAACAATAATGAGGTTGTTTTATGGGGTCTCTTCCCAAATGTCAGGGATAGCAAGGAAAAAGCATAACGGTGTTTTGTTTGAAAATTTATCAAGTGAGCAGTAGAGGCTGGCATCATGGGCCATCTGAAGGCAGGAGTCAACATTTTGTTACTGCATTGAGAAAGAATATGTAGGGTGGGGATAGGCTGTGATGAAAGCCTTGAAAGCTAAGACACATTTAGGTCTTCTGATTAGTTTTTAATAAATAAACCCAGATAAAACACCCCAGTACAAAAAATAAATTGGTGTTTATACAATACATACTAGGAAAACACTGAAAATGGTTACTTGTATCTAAGGACTTGTCTGCACAGAGCAGTGGTGCGGATTGCAGGGATAATTGCTAAAGTGCACTAATGTGTTCATTAATTGATCCATGTAGACTCTGCCGGTGTGCTCTAAAGGTTCCCTAATGTGCTACTTTAAAGTGCACTAAGTTTGAAACAGTATATACTATGAGTAATGTATGAAATATACATTATTCATTACGGTATATACAAAGAGAGCCCCCCAAAAACTCAATATTTGGATACTACATAAAACTCAAAAATTGCTAAAAATAACCCTCTCAAAAGGAAATTAATAACCCCCCCCCAAAAAACAGAAGCTGGCATTAATTTGCAATAAGGAAGGGGGAGCTCGTTGGAGGGATGTGAAGAAAGGAGTGACATGGTCAAAGCAATAGAATAGGAGATTGATCTTCGCAGCAGCATTCTGAATGAATATGAGCGGCTCAAGACTGCATTTGTTAAGAACAGAGAAAAGGATGTTACATTACATTAATTGAGATTATGAGCATCTACATGAAAACTTTAAATGGGTGGTTCCATAGGAAAGCCTGTATCTTAGAGATGTTGTACAGAAAGCACCTGCAAGATTTAGACATAGCCTGGATGTGAAGACCTAAAGGTTCGAGTCAAAAATGATACTTTGGTTACAGGCCAGAGTGACAGACCTGATAGTAGTGGTCCCACAGAAAAGAGATGGTTTGGGAGGGATTCAAGGGAAAGATTGAACACTGTTGCACTTGAGCTGACAAGTAGACATTCACAAAAAAAGTCAAAGGGAAAGGCAGCTGAGATTTTAATTTGGACAGAGGGAGACGGGACTGGAGAAGAGAGGTACATCTGCAGGTAGTCAGCATAGAGATGGTAGTTTGGATTTGTGAGTAGAGGGTAGAGGGAGAGGAGAAGGGGAGCAAGCATAGAGAGCCCTGTGAAGCCCCCATAGAAAGTTGAAGGGGGTGTGGAGAATCCACTGAAGGAGCAATTAAAGAGGAGAACTAGGGGAGGACAGCATCACAGAAGTGAAGGAAGGACAAGATTCCAATAAAAGGAACATGATCGAGGAGAAGGCAGATGGGGAGGTAGTCAAAGAGGCAAGTGGGGTCAAGTGTTGGGTTTTTAAGATGGAAGAGGTTAAAGCATGCTTGTATTGTGAAGGGAAAGATCCAAAGGAGAGCAAGAGATTAAGGAGAAGAATAAGGGAGGAGATGATGGGATGGGGTCACTGGAAAAGTGGGGAAGGATTAGAGGAGGAGAGCAGATGAGAAACTTATGAATATGTGACAGGAGAAGGAAGAGTTGTAGGAGAGAATAGGGGAAGGAAAGGCAAGCTAAGGTGATGGGAAAGGTTACATTTGAAGAAATTGGTGTGAGAGCCTGTGCAGAGAGAGAAGTAGTCAAAGGTTTGTGGAGTGAGTCAAGGTGATAAAAAGGCAGCTGGGATTGCAGGCATGGGCTTCAATTGGAGAAGTAGCAGTTTTCGTTAAGAAGATGGTAGAATTGAAGGAAAAGAAAACAATTTTGTAGTGGAGGTGGTTAGCCTGGTCATGGGATTTTCACCAGAGTTAATTTTCAGCATGAGGCAGGACTGAAGGAAGCACGTGTTGGGGGTGAGCCAGGACTGGGATTTGGCAAGGAGGACTTTGCAATGGGAGAGAAGGGCAAAAGAGTCAAGGATGGAGGAGAGTGAAGCATGGAGAGAATCACCAACCATATCAGTGGAAGAGAGGGTAGGGAGGAGATGTGCTGAAAGCAGAGGAGAAGTTATCAATGCTGATGGACTGGCAGGTTGTGGAAAGGCCAAGGTTTTGGGTGGGAGGTGCTGCTGGGTGATGCTAAAAAAGACTAGCTGATGGTGGGAACTACAAAGGGGTAACGGTAACTAGGAAGGGGATGTGGAGCCAGTGGGGGAGTGATATGGATGTTCTAATGCAGAAGAAGGGTGTGGTGAGAGCCATGGGTGTGTGGTAGATGGACAAGATTAAAAAAACACTGCAGTGGGGGTTACGAACGGCAGATGGTGCTGGTGTACTAACATGTCAGTGCTCTGGTATCTCAGCTAGACTACATTCTCCACCAGGGAGTTCTGAAATCTGAGTAGTTAAGGATGAACTAACCTGTTTGATTCCTCCTTCAGACAGCAGGGTGGGAACATCTCGATTTCTGAGCTCCCTACTTATCTAGAAGCTACCTTCCTGTTCGCTACAACTTCCTGTTGTCCTCCACATCTGCCTTCCTCCAGCAAGAACTTGGCAGCACGTGAGGGGATACGAAGTGGGGGAGATGAGCAGTAGTGTCACTCAGAGGGAGTAGATACAGTACAGTGCAGTGAATTGATAGATGTAATTTACTTGACAGAGTGCACTGGAGAGGATTGAGGGCCTTAATGTAAGGCCTACCCAGCCAAGGAAGCATGTGATGTCTCCTAGGCTGTGCATCCCCAGTGGTGTGGGGAGCAGCAGAGTTTGCTAAGCGTATCTCTCTTTGAGATCAGTTTTGATTGATAAAGGTAATTAGTGTTGACATACATAGACTTCTGTAAGGCATTGGACTTGGTACTTCACAACATTTTGATTAAACAAAACTGAAATATAAAACTAGCATGGCGCACACTAAATGGATTAAAAAGTGGCTTATTGATAGGTCTCAAAATATAATTGTAAATGGGATCATCATACAGTAGTTCTGTTTCCAGTGGGTTCCCACATAGCTTGGCATTATGCTATTTTACATTGTTATCAGTAATCTGAAAGAAAACATAAAATCAATCACTGATAAAGTTTGCAGATAACACAAAAATTGGGGGAGTGGTAAATAATGAAGAGAATCACTGATTCAAAGCAATCTGGGTTGCTTGGTAAACTTGGTGCAAGCAAACAATATGTGTTTCAATACAGCTAAATGTAAATGTATACATCTAGGAACAAAGAACATACGCCATATTTACAGGAGGGGGGGCTCTATCCTGGAAAGCAGGGACTTTGAAAAAGATTTGGGGGTTGTGGTGAATAATCAACTAAACATGAGTTCCCAGTGCGACGCTGTGGCCAAAAGAGCTAATGCGATCCTGGAATGCATAGACGGGAATCTTGAGTAAGAGGAGAGAAGTTATTTTACCTGTTTTTGTCACTGGTATGACTGCTGCTGGAGTATTGTGTCCGGTTTTGGTACCTACAATTCAAGAAGGATGTTGGTGAATTGAAGAGGGCTCAGAGAAGAGCCACAAGAATGATTGAATGATTAGAAAACATGCCTTACAGTGATAGACTCAAAGAACGCAATATGTTTAGCTTGACAAAGGGAAGGTTAAAGGGTGACTTGATTACACTCTACAACTGTGGTTCCCAAACTTTAACAACCTGTGAACCCCTTTCACTAAAATGTCAAGTCTGGCGAACCCCCTCCTAAAAATGAATATTTCCAGGGATTTTCTCCTTTATCTGAGTATAAATTATAAAAGCAGTGATCTTGGAAATATAAAATTTTGATTTTATGACATGCTTACTACACACTATTTCTTATTTATTATTTATCATTACAGTATTTTTATTACATTATGAAAACAGCAACAGTCTCCCAAGATCTCACTTTCGTAGCTTGTATCACTTTGAAAAAGCCTGTTGTAAGACAAGGCTCCTATGTTTCATCAAGGAGTATCAGATGTGAAACAGCATGAAGGTATTTAAGAAGCCAACTCAGAGTTCCTCCTACACAAGCGTTCAGGTCTTGAGCAGTCCAGGCAAACAACGCACGTTACAACAAAGCTTAAACTTGTTCTTCATCATAATTTAAAAAACAACACTAGCTGCCTATTTAATTTTAAAAACAGCAAAAGATATCCACCTCCCTTTCTATTTCTTATAAGGAGGCTTGAAGTTTAAATGTCCTCAGTGTGATAGAAATGCTTGCTTTGATCTGCTTAGCTCTTGGAAGTCCAGGGACTCCGGGATGCTGGCCCTGTGCTGCCCAGCATCCCTAAGGAGAGCTCTATCTGCCATTAGGAAATTTTTTCCCTGAGAACCCCCTGTAACATTTTGTGAACCCCCAGGAGTTCACAAACCCCAATTTGGGAACCACTGTTCTACAAGTACCAACATAGGGAACAAATATTTAATAATGGGCTCTTCAATCTAGCAGAGAAAGGTATAACATGATCCAATGGCTGGAAGCTGAAGCTAGACAAATTCAGACTGGAAATAAGGCATACATTTTTAACAGTGAAAGTAATTAACCATTGAACAATTTACCAAGGGTCGTGGTAGATTCTCCATCACTGACAATTTTTAAACCAAGATTTTCTAAAAGGTAAGCTCTGGGAATCATTTTGGGGGAGTTTTCTGGCCTGCGTTATACAGGAGGTCAGACTAGATCATCAGAACAGTCCCTTTGAACTTTGGCATGTGCATATTTAAAATAAGACACACACAGGATGTTCCTGAATTTCTCAAGTTAAACTTCCTCATCAGCAAGGTATCATTTGCCCATCAGCTTTTGAGGAAGAAAATAGTAATGGCACTACAGTGTATTTATCAAGGCATGAGATGGATTCTTTATTGTTAGAAGCCTTTATATCAAGACTGAACTATGGCCTAGTTCAGTTGCAAATTACTGGGCTCAGTGCAGGCAATAGTGAATGAAATATGGCCTGTATTATACCAGGAAGTCAGAATGGTTCCTTCTGGCCTTAAAATCTTGGAATCCATGGAACTAACTGTCATTTCCTTTTCTCTGACAAGTGATGAGCTCCATTCTGCAATTTTGTCTTGTGCCCCATGGAAGGCTTTTTTTTTTTTCTTTTCATACTTAGTAGTTGTTTCCTACCTACTGCTATTCTTTGATGTCTTTCTAATACAAAGAACTCTCCATTCCTTCTGTTCATGGGATAAACTCATTCAGTCTGTCTCAGGATTTTCTCTGTGATGACCTTTCAGAATCTGCACTTTCCCATGCCTGTTCTTTACCAGATACCTGACTCAACAGCTTTAACCCCTGCATTAGCTATGCTTGGAAAAAGCCCTTTGCAATTTATTTGCACCAGGAAAAACACAATTTGAGGTCAGTGCCAGGATATCCCTGAGAGCCACCAGTTCCTAGGCAAAGCACCTTAGATGTGTCCTGGCCTCCTCAGAAGCTGACTATAGGCCTCGTAGATTTGAAAGGATCAAATGGCTGCCCTGCTGGGAGGTGGAATCCTGCACCAGAACAGTCTACTTCCATGCAGTTCAGCACCATAGTGCTGGTTAGATGTCTTGCAACTTCAGATAATCAGAGATCATGTCAGAGATGCTTCAAGGAATCTCTGGGAATGACAGAGTTTAACATGTCCCATGTCACATTTGACTCTGATTTGGAGATTAGGTTGGGTTTCTTCCACTAAACTGGAGATCACCTCGCACATCTTGACTGTCCTCAACCTGTGCCAGTTTCTTAGAGCTTTGCAGACACCATTGACGTGTCATAGTCAATGTGTCAAACCAAGTTAAGAATACCATGTGACTGGTATGTGCTCTATAGAATGTGTCTCTTGTGGCTCATGTAACTGTATGGGTGCTGAATGCACTGAGAAGTTGAGGTACACCTCAACTGGTGCTGGAAGCTTACCTGCCATGGGTTTGCCATTTGTTTTGGAGCAGCCTATTGTTTCCTTGAAGTAGCCTGGATTAGTAATCGTGCCAAGATACTTGATGCATTTGGGTCTAGATTTCTCCTCCCCCCCACCCCCACATAGTTCAACAATTTATACCAGGAGGAACATTTGAGAGACTATTTGCAGAATGTGTGAGAATCACAATGAGCCTATTTTACAAAGACAGATGGGGAACTACTGATTTGCTCCCAGAGAATACAAGTTTTACTGACGCTATCTTGTGCCAGCGAGGACTTCATAAGGAAGGCCTTGCCTACATGGGAAAGATTTTTTTCGGTATAATCTAAGGTGTGAATTTAAACCAACATAGGTACACCAGTATAGCCCCCAATGTGGACACACTTATTCTGATACGAGTGGCGTTATTTGGTTTAGTTTGCTGCTTGGGAAGGGGTTTAAGTTAAACTAAGCTAAAAGCCACTTTTATACCAAAATGAGTGTCCTTGTAGGGCAGTATAACTAAATGGGTATAACTAGTCAAGCTTTCTCATGTAGACAAGTTCTAAATGTGCCATGTCCAAACAAATCCACAGATGAACCCTGTCTCTCCTTAGCATGACCCAATTCATATTCCAGAATATAATCCTGTGCCTGCAAATACCAATGCACAACCGGTGCATTCACCTAGCCTTGATAACTTGTCATTTAAGATGGACTTAACAGGACAGCATTAGGCGCTTGACATCAGACACTGTTACCAGGCCAGTGGGCAGCACATATGAATGGGAGTAGTCCAAGCACCACCACCTCCTCTATTGCAACTGATCATCAATAAAACCCATCTAGTCACTGATTCTGCAGCATTCCTCTGAAAGAAGTGAATTTCTCATTTGCCCAAGGGAAGGCCATGGAAAGCCAGGATTTTGCAAAGATTAGCCATGATCTGGTACTACCAGTGGATTGCCACTCCAGCACAAGAACTAAAGGCTTTTCCTTCTGGGGTGGAATGGTAGCTATGACTCCACTGCCAGCCCCATTAAGCCTACTCTTTTAGCTAGTATCTAAAGGGGACCACTGAATCCCTACCCACCTGAACCATTTTGTGGTATCACTGGTACTGCTCCATGCTCCTTTGTCCTAAATGTAGGTCACCAGTCTGAAATCTTTGGCTTCACCCGTACATAGGGCCCTACCAAATTCACGGCCATGAAAAACGCGTCACAAAATCTGGGCTTTTGCATGCTTTTACCCTATGCTATACAGATTTCATGGGGGAGACCAGAGTTTCTCAAACTGGGGGTCCTGACACACAAGGAAGTTGAAGGGGTATCGTGGTATTGCAACCCTTACTTCTGCGCTGCCTTCAGAGCTGGGCTGCTGGAGAGCGGCAGATGTTGGCCAGGCACCCAGCTCTGAAGGCAGCACCCCACCAAGTAGAAGTAAGGGTGGCAATACCATACCATATCATGCCACCCTTACTTCTGCGCTGCTGCCTTCAGAGCTAGGTGGCTGGAGAGTGGTGGCTGCTGACTGAGGGCCCAGCTCTACAGGCAGCAGTGCAAAAGTAAGGGTGACAGTACCATTCTTGCCATCCTTACTTCTGCGCTGCTGCTGCTGGCGGCTTTGCCTTCAGAGCTTGGCTCTCAACCAGCAGCCGCCACTCTCCAGCTGCCCAGTTCTGAAGGCAGTGCCACAGCGACCCCTACAATTACAACACCGTGAAATTTCAGATTTAAATAGCTGAAATCAAGAAATTTACAACTTTTAAAATCCTATGATGGTGAAATTGACCAAAATGGACCATAAATTGGCCCTATTGTACACCAAGATTTTGTGTCAAGTTTCCCAAGCAAAATCCACCCTCTCTTACACACACACAAAAGCTATCCTAAAGCAATTTTGATTTGAAATAGAAGATGTTGATCTAGTAGTTACACTTATGTTCCTCACTCGTGAACCAAGGCCTTCAGCATCTCAATTCTAATGTAACACTCATCCTAAGAACTGAAGAGGGAAATTGAGTCCACTCTTTCAGATGCCAAAAACATTGAATAGGTAAGGATGTAATGCAGTCTGAGAGAGAAGAGTTGTTTGGTAAACGAGAAGCCACTATAGCAAGGGTGGGCAAACTTTTGGTCCAAGGGCCACATTGCAGTTGCAAAACTGTATGGAGGGCCGGGTAGGGAAGGCTGTGCCTCCCCAAACAGTCCCCTCCCACTTACCGCCCCCTCACTGTCCCCCTCAGAACCTCCCACCCATCCAACTCCCCCTGCTCCTTGTCCCCTAACCGCCCCCTACCAGGACCCCCGCCCCTAACCACCCCCTGGGGCCCCACCCCCTATCCACACCTCTGCCCCCTGACAGGCCATGGGACCCCACGCCTATCCAACCCCCCTTATTCCCCATCCTCTCACAGGCCCCCCAGAACCTCTGCCCCATCCAACCGCTCCCTGTCCCCTGACTTCCCCCCGGGACCCCCAGCCCTTATTCAATGGCCCTGGCCCCGACCCCCTTACCATGCCGCTCAGAGCAGCATGTCTGGCAGCTGCGCCGCCAGGCCAGAGCTAGACACGCTGCTGCTCTGCTCGGCATGAGCTCGCAGCCCTGCCACCCAGAGCGCTGCCCGCACAGCGGCATGTCTGCAGGGGAGGGGCCGGGAGCTCAAGGGCTGGGCAGGATGGTCCCATGGGCCAGATGTGGCCCGCAGGCCGTAGTTTGCCTACCTCTGCACTATAGAGTTTGCAATGCCTCCTATGTGTCTAGCTCTGATTTATAAAGAATTTAATGAGTTTCTCAGGAATGGGCTGTACTTTGGGTAGTTGTTCTTGACCCCCACCTAGAAATATTCTGGATCCTTTCCAGGGCTACCTATTAAGTCTGCCAAGTGGCTTGAGCAAGAGACCTTCCATCCCCAAGTACCTGATACATAAATGCAGCAAAGTATTTCAGCCATTTTTCTCCTGATCCAGGTCGGTCAAAGCCACTGTTCCTAATTAGGAAAGGGTCATCCATGTTGCTATTCAAACCAGGTATATGATGATATATGTGTTAGACACTCAGGGTCAGATTTTAAAAGGTGCACATATACTCCTGAATTCCCAAATTAGGAATAAAAACACCTACAGTGCATGTGCAAATTGGAGGTTATGTGCATAGAACCTTTCCTAACTGTGCTTAGCTAAACTCAACCACTTTTCATAGTGTAAATGCAGGATAACACTTTGCTCCATTTTAGCAGATTGAGTTATAATAGTCTACAGTTCAAAATCACTGGGAAACAGAGGCAGCAAACATCATGCTTAACCAGCATGTGCTTATATATGCATGTCTAGTCTATTCAGTCCATTGTGCTCAATTTTTTATAGTACAGTTTGCAGTGAATATGATAAGTATTTAAATAAATGAATATAGAAAAACATGGAGAATATAGCACACAATACTATGTACAGTTCCTGTGTTTGCTTTTCTTTAGCTTGCTAGAAACATTGCTTAAAAGAAAATGAAAAAGTAAGCAGTTTGAAATTTTTGGGAGAAAGAAGGGGCACATGTTGAAAATGAACTTTCTATGATTTTCTGAGTCACCCAACTTAAATGCATATTAGTGGGGTTTACCAGAGAAATGTGTATTATTAATCTTTAAATCATAACAAGTGGATGAGAGTTCAAAACATGCTACAGGCTTAGTGAAAAAAGATTTATTTCTCAGAAGCACTATATAATGTGTGTTTGATTTGTGTATTTAAGTTTCAGACAGTGAAGAGGAGGATGATATTAAAACAATGCAAATGAGTTTACAAGAAACAAAGAAACAGGAAGGTAGTCTTAATTTTCACTTTTCTTCTGTGTTTGTGAGAGTACCTTTTGTTAGAGAATGCACAAGAAACTAAATTGTAACTTAATTTTATGTGACAAATGTCCTATAAAGAATACTGTCCAAAATATTCTAAGTATCTGCTTTTGCTTTATTGAGCATTCATGAGTAGTGAGTACTGTGTTGAGGTATAAAGAAAAAATTCCATGCCAGCCAGAAAAGTATGTGTTAGGCTCAGAATCTGTTTCCACTGATTTACATAGGCATAAGTCAGTTCAGGGTTAGTTGCTATATCTCAGCTCGGCACTCTAGTCTCCTGAAGGGGAGCTGTAAACTCTCACACAGTTAAACATGAACAGGTTAAGTTAATATATCTTACCTATTGGTAAATAATTCTGATATTTTCCCTATCATGCTTATTGTTCATCCCATGCTGTACTTTACTTATTCATTTACTGATGTACTGTCAAAATACTATGTTGCATAAAAGTTTGGTACATGTAAGTTGGGGGCAAGAAGATTGAAAGTTAAAACAACACAGTAACACAAGACAGCTTTGTAATTGAGACTTGAACAAAGCCAAGATGTAATTGAATCTAATGTACACATAGTTTAATTAGATTTACCAGATATTACCGAGTGTTGTTACTAAAGTCTAACTTGGTCAGCATTCTAGACTTGTTTTTAAAAATACTTATATTATCATCACTTATTTAAATGTATATGGAGTTCTAGGAGGCAGTTGGTTGTAAAGCTGGTTCTCCTCTTAATTTAGTTCCAGAATGTGTGTGTTCATTCTGCACTTTGTTGCTCATTGGTTATGTACTGTTTCCCTTTGAGAAACTAGGGGCTTGTGTAAATGGCCGGTTAGTGCACAGCAAGCCAGGGTACAACTCTACAGCGCACCAGCTTGCTGTGCAGTAACTCACTATGTAGGCACTGCTACAGTGCACTGGAAGTCCCAGCACAGCTTAGCGTACTTCACGGGCATAGAGTCGTACCCTGGCTTGCCATGTAGACAATACTTAAGAGCAACATAAAATTGTTGGGAAAATGATTGTGAATCTTAGAGATGTGATAGAACAAGAAATAGGCTCTTTTTATTTAAACAGATTGTAAAATCCCCTGAAGAGTGATTTTGTTTTCCTATAGTCAACAATTCTTTATTTGTAGGGCACATTATAAAGAATGACAAGTAAACCCTGATCATTCTCAGTCATTTTTCTAGTAAGTCTGACCCGTTCACCTAGTGGCTGCTTGTAGATGTTGACTAGGACCAGGGAGAGAAATGATCCTTGTGGGATTCCACAAGTGAGGGGCCTAGTAGTGGAGGTACAGTTTTCCATCAGTACCCATTTTAGCACATTGACCGGGACCCCAGCTACCTTTCTCAGATGAGACTGCAGTATCATATGGGTGACGATGTTGAGTGCTGCAGGGAGGATGAGAGTGGATGTCTGTCCTCTATCCATTGACAACAGGAGATCATCCATCAATGACACTAACGCAGTTTCAGCTCCATGGCCTGGTCTGACTCTCTATTGTGCTGGGTCTAGGATATTAGATGTAGTTAGAACCTGAACCTGACTGAATAAAAATTAAAATATTTTAACCCTGTATTATAGTAATTCAAATTCCTCTTTTTTGTGGCAATACTCAGATTTCCATCGCTGAAAAATTATTCAACCTTCATCCCATTTTTTATGTGCTTGTGAATCTGACTGTGGCCTTCTTAAACAGAGGAGAAATTAAATGGTCATTTAATTTATTAACCTATGATCTTAACAAGTACTAAAACTGCCTTGGGTTACCACAAGCACAGTTTTTCTGTTAGTGAATTTTGTGGTGCAGTGGCAGCATTGGAGACCAATGCCTTCTCCTTATCCAAATCACAGGCTACAGGAATGTAAGTTCTTCTTCAAGTTCTTGCTCATGTCGATTCCATTCGAGGTGTGCGTGTTCATGTGCTTGGTTGTCAGAGATTTTTGCCTTACAGTATCCATAGGGCCAGCTGTGGTGCCCCCTTGAGTGCCGCACTCATGTGTCGGTATATCAGGCGCCACCAGCCCTACGCCCTCTCAGTTCCTTCTTACCGCCTGTGGTGATTAGTCGGAGCGCCTTTCCTTGCATAGCAAGGGCTAGCGGTTTCATCTTTTCTGACTTCAAGCCTTAGGGCCTTGTAAATAGCTTGTTTATAGTAGTTATGTTAAGTAGTTAGACGTTAGAGTCCCAGCGGGGACTTTGCCCCAGGCGGGGCATGCCCTGGTCTCCGGGGTTTAAGCCCTGTGCAGACTGTAACAGGCCTATGCCTGTAAGTGACACCCACAGCAGGTGCCTCAAGTGCTTGGGGGAATCGCACGTGAAGGACAAGTGTCGTATTTGTAAAAATTTTCGACCCAGGACTTGGAAAGAGTGGGATATTCATTTGTGGGCTCTCCTCATGGAGGCTGCCCTTCGTCCAGTTTCCGAGCTGTCCCGCCAAGACTCACCTAATACCTTGGCCTCGGTGAGCAGTGCACCCTCGTCACCGGGCTCCGCCCGTCACCGCTCCCGATAACCGGAGCCCAAAAAGAAAACAAAGCATGGCTCCCCAGCCCCGGGCAAGAAGGGCAATGGGACATTGGGCAAATGATCCAGTTTGGGCTGCACGGGCACTCTGGAGCCATGTGTACATACCTCCCCAAATGGGGTTCTTAATCCCTTAAAAGATCCACCATTGATTCCCAGGAGTGGTAGGGGACCCAAATTCTTGACAGCATCGATGCCTTCCCTAGCTTCCCTGGCACAAAGAGAGCAGAGGCCTCCACTGCACTGCCAGCACCCCACGTACCACAGAAAACGGCAAAGGCTGCCTACAAGGGTAAGCCAGCTGCTAAGACCCCCTCAGGGGACAGTGGAGCTCCATTTATCACCCAAGACAAGGCAGCGCTCTCCTCCTCCATGCCGCAGATCTCTGGAGTCACAGCCCAGATCCTCTGGGGCTCACCCTCGGTCACCAGCACCGTGATCGCAGTCCCCACCAACTCGACGCGGATCACCTAGGAGGAGGCGCCTGTCCCATACTACCGGCACCATTCACCGTCCTGCTGGTCATCCTCTCAGAGCAGATCTCAGTCGCCTGCCCCGTGGGAGTGCTCCCTGTCGTGACGCGGGTCCCCCTGGCACCGGTCCGCTCAATACCGGCACCAGTTCCCTTACTTCAGGCACTGGTCTCCAGCATCAACGGTCACCAGGCAGACACAGGCGTTGACCGCCCTGTCGTGGTCACCGGAAGGGGATTCTTCTGGCACAGAAGGGCAGTTCAGCCCCTTGACCAGACTCCACCAGCACGATTGGACACCCGAGGCTGCATTGACATCAGCGCTGCCTTGGCAGCCCTGCCAGTGACCAGCGCAGTGGTCTTATTGGAGTGCCTAGGACGTGCTGGTCACGACAATGCCCCCTTCGCACCACTCATCTGCCAGTGCCTCGGAGCAACAGTTGGCAGCACCGATGGCACCAGGCTCAGTGCATGAGTCACGTTCGGAGGTCGGGGTAGAGGAGACTGAACCCACCCCTAAACCTCCCTCTCGCATGGGGGATGATGCTCCGGGGCCTCCCACAGTGGTACAGTCATCATCTTCATCCCCGGACAAGGCAGTTGTGGGACCCTTGAGGGCCAGCCCACTGGGCGATTTTAAAGAATACCAGGCCATGCTTTGACAGGTGGCCAAGAACTTGGGCCTAGAGGTGGAGGAGATGGCCGAGAAGGCGGACACCTTGTTCAACATCCTCTCAATCTCTACCCCTGCCTGTGTTGCACTACCAGTGCATGATAGGGTCCTCAAAATTGCCAGTGCCCTCCGGCAAACCCCATCGTTCATCCCTCCCACCTCCAAAAGGGCTGAAAAGAAGTACTTTCTCCCAGCCAAAGGGTTTGAGTATCTTTATACCCACCCACCTCCAGGCTTGCTGGTTGTCTCTGTAGGCAACAGAAAAGACAAGACTAGCTCAACTCCCAAAAATAGAGAGGCCAAAAGACTGGACCTTTTCGGGAGAAAAATGTATTCCACTGCCAGCCTGCAGTTCTGGGTAGCGAACTATCAGGCCTTCTTGGCAGATACAATTGTAACTTATGAGACTCCCTCCGTAAATTCAAGGAGTCCCTCCCTCAGGGTTTGGCCCAAGAATTTGGCACTGTGGTAGAGGAGAGCACCATGATGGCTAGGTGCTTCCTCCAAATGGCATGGGATGCATCGGACTCAGTAGCTAGGGTGATCATGTTAGTGGTGGTTATGAGGCACAACTTCTTTCTTCAAACTGCCGGCCTTTCCCAATAGAGGCAGACCTCGATCCAGGACCTCCCATTCGATGGGAATGGACTCTTCTCTGAACAGATGGATGCGAGGCTGCATGGGTTAAAGGACACTTAGGCCACCCTTCGCTCACTGGGCATGCATACTCTGCAATCTGAATGGAAGCAATTCCAGCTGCCCCCGCTGCGAAGGCTTTGGCAGCCTCGTCAGGGGTCTGCAAAGAGAAGGGATAAAGACACGAGTTTTAGTCATCACCGCCTTTCCTCTTCCCACTCACCCACGCAGCCCAGCCTGGCAAAGCATCCTGGGGTCTAGAAGCACACATTTTGAAGGTGTGCTCGAGAGCAACATCCCAGTCAATTTTCCGGATCCACCTTGTTCTTTCCTCGACTGTCTACATCCCTAGCATTCGACCTGGTCGCTGGTCACCTCGGACTGCTGGGTGCTGGACATAGTATCTCGGGGCTATACCCTACAATTTTGGGCCGCCCCTCTTTCCCACCACCCATCTTCCCCATCCCTTTTCAGGGACGATTCCTGTGAGCAACTCCTCGTTTAAGAGGTAGAGAACCTCCTGCGCCTGGGGGCGATGGAGGAAGTCCCTCAGGATATGAAAGGAAAAGAGTTCTATTCCCGCTACTTCCTAATCCCAAAGGCAAAAGGGAGCCTCAAACCCATCCTGGACCTGTGTCGCCTCAACAAGTCTCTCAGAAAGTTGAAGTTTCTCATGGTCTCCCTGGCCTCCATCATCCCCTCCCTGGATCTGGGAGACTGGTACGCTGCCCTCAACTTAAAGGACGCTTATTTCCATATTCTCAGGTCACAGATGCTTCCTCCGTTTCATAGTGGGCGGGTGCCATTTTCAATTCACAGCACTACCCTTTGGCCTCTCATTGGCTCCAAGGGTGTTCACAAAATGTATGGTGCCAGTGGCTGCTTACCTGAGACATCGAGGGGTCCAGGTCTTCCCATATCTTGACGACTGTCTCATCAAAGGCAGGTCTCAGGAGCAAGTGCAGAGGAGCCTTGATCTGCCGCAACCTGGGCCTGTTAATAAATGAGAAAAAATCCACCTTAACACCCGTCCAGCGAATAGAGTTCCTTGGGGTGGTTTTCGACTCCACATGAGACAGAGCCTTCCTTCCGGAAGCTCATTTTCAGGCCATGTCAGACCTGATCTCCCTTGTAAAGAACCATCCATTCACCATGGGTCACACCTGCCTGCGGCTATTGGGCCACATGGCCACGTGTACATATGTGGTCAGCCATACTCGGCTCCATCTCCGGCCCCTGCAAGGTGGCTGGCATCGGTCTACATCCCCAATAGGCCATGACCTAGATTGGGTAGTCAGGGTACCGGACCACATCAGGCTGAATTGGTGGTTGGAGCACAGGTCGGTGTTGGAGGGAGTCCTCTTTGCAACCACATCCCTGACCCTGGTCTCCGATGCTTCGGACCTGGGCTGGGGAGCCCACCTGGGCAAGCTTGAGCACCTAGGGCCACTGGTTGTGGGACGATCTGGCCTCCATGACAACGTCAGCTTGCTCAGAGTGGTTCACTTGGCCTGCTAGGCTTTTTTGCCCCATCTGAAGGGCAAGGTGGTGCAGGTCCTGAGGGACAACACTGCCACTTTATTGCATCAACAGGCAGGGCGGTGCCAGGTCTTCGGCCCTTTGTCAAGAAGCTCTCTGCCTTTGGGATTTTTGTGTGCGCCATGCCATTCATTTAATAGCTGCACAACTGACTGGAACCAGGAACGTGCTGGCAGACCACCTCAGCAGGACTTTCTCATCTCGCCACGCTCCATTCGGAGGTGGTCAGCATAATCTTCCAGAAGTGGGGGATTCTCCAGGTGGACCTGTTCATGTCCAGACAGAACAGAAAATGCAACGTGTTCTGTTCAATCTGGGGAATAGACAGGGGACTCCCTGTTACATGCCTTTCTCATTCTATGGTTGGGGGCACTGATGTACGCCTCCCCGCCAGTGCTGTTGATTCACAGGGTCCTGATGAAGATCAAGCAAGATAGGGCAAGAGTTATTCTAATAGCCTCCACGTGGCCTAGTCAGCGCTGGTTCGGCACGTTGAGCCTTTTGGTAGCTGCTGTGCTGCAGTTGCCTCTCTGGCTGGATCTGCTGTCACAGAACCACAGCAGCCTTTTACATCTGAACCTGGCAGCGCTGCACTTGATGGCTTGGCTACTGCATGGCTAAGCGTGGACGAACGGGCATGCTCGGCCTGTGTCCAGCAGGTCTTGCTGGGTAGCAGGAAACCCTCCACCAGAAAGACTTATTTGGCCAAATGGAAAAGATTCACATTTTGGGCCTCGGAATGGCATATTCGGGCTGAGCAGGAGATCCTGGATTATCTGCTGCACCTAAAAGTCTAAGGTTTGTCCCTGTCATGGATCGAGGTCCCCCTGGCTGCTATCTCAGCTTTCCATCCTCCATTCCAAGGCAGGTCCATCTTCGCTCACGACACGATGGCACGGTTTTTGAAAGGTCTGCAGCGTTTCTACACACATGTCTGGGATCCTGTCCCTCCTCCCCAGCACCTGAATCTCATGCTGTTGAGACTCATGGGGTCTCTGCTTCTCTCCTGGAAGGTCTCATTCTTGGTCACGATATCATCAGCCCGTAAGGTGTCCGAGATCAAGGTTCTTACTTCGGAGCCATCCTATACGGTCCTCTACGAGGATACGGTCCAAGTGCGACTACACCCAGCTTTTCTGCCCAAGGTCATTTCCCAATTTTGTACTGGCCAGGACATATACTTACCAGTCTTCTAGCCTAATGCATCAGATGAGGAGTGCAGGCTACACACTCTGGACGTCAGGAGGGCTCTGGCCTTCTACATAGATAGACCAAAGTCCGTAAGTCAGCGCAGTGGTTTGTTGTGGTGGCAGACAGAATGAAAGGTTGCCCAGTGTCTGATCAGAGGATTTTGTCCTGGATCACAATCTGCATTCGCTACTGCTGTGAGCTGGTGAAAGTGCCTCCGCCAGCAATCGTGAAGGCACACTCGACTAGGGCACAAACGTTGTCAGCGGCCTTCCTGGTACAGGTACCAATCCAAGAGATCTGTAGGGCCGCTACCTGGTCATCTGTCCACATGTTCACGTCTCATTATGCGCTTCCCAACAAGCTCCAGACGATGCTGGCTTTGGCAGAGCAGTGCTGCAAGCTGCAAGACTGTGAACTCCGAGCCCACCTCCATTGATACTGCTTATGAGTCATCTAGAATGGAATCAACCTGAACAAGCACTCGAAGAAGGAAAAAACGGTTACCCACCTGTTTTGTAACTCTTGTTCTTCGAGATGTGCTGCTCATGTCCATTCCATTACCCGCCCTCCTGCCCCCCCTGTTGGGGCTGTCAGCAAGAAGGAGTGAGAGGCCATAGGGCTGGCGACACCTGATATACTGACACATGAGTGAGGCACTCAAGGGGGCGCCACAGTTTGTCCTATGGATACCACTAAGGCAAAAATCTCCGACCGCGCACATGGGCGTGCGCTCACCTAGAATGGAATGGACGTGAGCAACACCTCTCGAAGAACAACAGTTATGAAAAAAGTGGGTAACCATTTTTTTCCTCATTCTGCCCTTCCAATGTGTTTCAGTTCCCAGCATTAAGAGCAAGAGAGTTAGTTCAGTCTCCATCCCCACTCATTCCTGTGCTTCTCTAATGAGGCTTGTAACAACGGTGCCGACTAAGATTATATGTCTTGTGATTACAATACTTGTTGACTAAGAACTGGTCAGATCAAAGCTTGTCTGTTTTATGGATCTTCGAATTTTTAAAAAAGTATTTCCTTTTCTAGTTTCCTCTCTGTACACTTTAAGTCTGATGTCATTATAACACATACCAAGATAGTTATATTTGTACTTGTCACCTTAACTAAAGATGTCCTGACATGAGGATTAGTGTGATCCAGTGAAAGTCTTTCTCATATTTTGGAATTATGAATAGATAGCATGAGGCATAACAAGAAAATGATGCATCTTCTAGTTTGCTCACCTTTTTGTACTCTATCCTTGATTGACAATGATTGCACACAACAATTTTAAAGCTGTAACGTCAGTTGCGTAGTATTAACATAAGTATATACATTATTTGTTGGCTGCCAACCACAATTTGAAACTCTAATCTTTTTTACTTAGAGGAAGATGTGGAATTACAAGAAGCTATCAAACGAAGCCTGGAGGAAATGTAAATGAAGATACTCCTGTATGCAAATAGCATGCTATCAAAGCTGCTTACAGAAGTGGAAGCTTGTTCATCCATTAACAAAGGGTCAGAAAATACTGCTTTGAAAATGTGTTTATTCCTTTAATGGTTAAACTTGTAATTATTATATTGCTGATTGTTTCATGCAACTAAATTGACAAATGGAGCTTATGGATGTATGTCTCGCAACATCCTCTATATGACAAAGGAAAATAAATTGCTAAAAGCCTTACACATTCCTTTTCTAATGATTCATGACTGACTTTAAGTTCAGTTCTTGTTCTAATCTAGGCATGTAACTTGAGGTAGGCTGATCTTATACATGTTGTGGTGTCTTTAAAGGGTTGTTCATTTAATTCTTCCATTGTAAAAATTTCATTGTCTCATTTTACTTTTTCAGTGTACCCTTTGCAACAGATAAAAATAGTAAACCTCAGTTAATCTCAGACCACCTTGCCTTACTGATAATTTTATAAAGAGAAGCTTAGTCTCCAGGCCTGCAATTTATGATTCATGGGCTCACCCCTATGCCTGCACAAAGCTTTACTCCACATGAGCACAGAGGTATTGCCCACAAGTTGTAAATTGCAGGATCGGTGTCCTAGAATGTACAGTTGTTTACTGCTATCTTTACTTTTAATTTTTTATGAATGTGCATATTTTAATTTGAGTATGAGAGCTTATGTTAGTTGGTTTAAAAATCTCATCAGCTGTATACCCTGTCTTGTTTAAGGCTGAAGCAAAGTTTGTAAATAAAAACACTGAAGCAAAAATTGTTTGCTTGCAAAATCCCTCTTTATTTGCGGTACAAGTGAAATAATTTAAGCAGGCAAGTCCTTCCTGTATTCCATCCTCTTTATAATATGTATTTGTTGGTTTTTAAAGAGGTGGTGTTTCAATATTTGACTATAATTAAAAAGGTTAATTTTTTTGTATGCTGTCTTTAATTTTTTAAGAAAAATGCCTTTAGCTTTCCCTTCTCAAGCTTTTCGATCCCCTTTCCTCCACAAAAAAATACCTGTGCATGCCAGCTGGATTTGCCTAGTTTATCTAGCTTCTGTTGATTGTAGATGTAGAGGAAGGAAAGTTTAGTGAAATAAAATACCATCTCCGCATTTTATTTTTGCATAAGCACTTGGCAGCTTGTCTGTAACTGGTGTAACTCTAAGTACTGGTACATCATACACAGAAATACCTGTTCTCTAAAAATGAGCCAGATGTATTAAAAAGGAACACAAAATTTTACTGACTGTAAACCCTTACAAAAAGTAAAAATAACACACAGCTGTAATTGCTTAAACTTCAGAAACATGCTATGAAATAGTGATATGGATTTCAGTGTTTGATATCTGATATCCCTGTTGCAAATAAAGCTGACCTGAAGCCACTCATCTAGAGTATCTAGTGAGGAATCTCACAGCTCTTTAACAATCATAGGAGTAGCTGAAAGATGCAACTCATTTGAATCCTGGTAAACAGTTTGGAAAGGGCTTTCACAGCTGTTGGGGGAAAACAATTATCTGAACGTGACAGTAGTGTAAGTAAAACATTGCTACTCCATTAGCCCTGATGCTAGGAAAGCAGAGGTAAGATTTATTTTACT
Organism: Trachemys scripta elegans; assembly: GCF_013100865.1. Taxonomy (NCBI): domain Eukaryota; kingdom Metazoa; phylum Chordata; order Testudines; family Emydidae; genus Trachemys; species Trachemys scripta. Next base: position 157,137,848 of record NC_048300.1, on the reverse strand, counting down.
GTAGTCACATTTAAATCTGCACCTGCAGCTCCCATCTGAGGGAAGTGCCACTTGAGTCTTGAAGCTGGTTCCAGACACTGCTCTTCAACCTCCTGAACACCAAACTCAGTCACCAGAAGAACAAATGGTCTTGCTAAACAAGCTTTCACAATAAAATACATTCAAAGGAGGTCTTTCATCCTAAAGAGCTTTCCAAACTAAAAAGATAATGGTTTGTAAAATTATTTTAGGCTGAAAGTCCCATTCTAATCATAGTGTATTTCTGATTATCCAGATAACATGGGGGGGGGGGGACAGATTTTATTTGGATAATCAGGAGTTCAGAGAATCAACGGGGCAAGAGACATTCAGCAGAAGGGGGCCTCTCTCCTGGCGAGGGATTCGTCATCCTTCTCCTTGCATTCCTGCCTGGGGTGTCTGCTCTGCCCCATTCACTCAGTCCCATGACAGCACGGCTGCAGAGGGCTCCCTACACTGCTGCAGGGCCAGTGACACCTCATCCTTGTGGGCCAAAAGAGAGACCCTGGCCAGGACTCTGTTGTGCCCCACCAGGATTACAACCTTCTCTGTACATTGCATCTGTGGGGTTGGCATCATTGGCAGCACAGGGAGCCCGCTGCAGCTCTGCTGTCACGGCCCCCTCTCGCACTCCTGTGACAGCAGGGCTGCAGAGGGCTTCCTGTACTGCTGTAGGAGTCATTCAGCAGCAAGGTGGCCTCCCCTGCAGGCGCTCTTCCTCTTCCTCCTCAAATTCCTGACCAGGGGTCTCTGCTCTGTTGTCCAAAGTTCCATGTTATCTGAATCCCTTCCTTTCCCCCCAGCATGAGATACATGAGGGACAAGGAAGGGATTCGGATATGAGATACATTTGGGTTTCAGATACATGGGAGTATACTGCATAGAGTATTATTATGAAAGCTTACTTCAGCTGAGGCACTTTGTTCTTCTGGGCCGTAGCGATGGGTAAGCCTAAGTACATAAGCTGTTTATTCCTCTCTAGAGTCGGGTACCTTGGTTTCAGAGCAGCTGCCAACTTGCATTTTTTATCCCTCACATCAGCAAATGCTGCAGTAAATATAAAGACTGACCATACCTGTTTGCCTATGATCTATGAGTAGGTAAGTGCTATTATCCTCATTTTACAGATGGGACCTAAGACACAGAAAGGTTAAGTGACTTGTCCAGGGTCACACAGAATACTTGTAGCATAGTTGGCAATTGAACCCTCTTATGTCAACTCCTAGGCTAGTGTCCTAACCACGGGACAGTCTTTCCTCTCATTAGCTGCATGTGGTTCTATTCTCTACCTAGTCAATTAGGCTCTAATAATGAGGGCAGCCATGTATGTTATAAAGAATGTCGAAGTATAGCTATCCTGATTTCTGCCCATGGTTTCCAGGATCTCTAAACAGTTCTCGACTGCCTGACTCATCCAAAGTTTTCTCAGTTACTGCATCCTTCAGCATAATCTTCCTGCTCTTCCAGTCTCACAAGTATGGAGTCTCAAAACAACAAAATGTGTGTGTCCAGATTATTCACTTTCATATCAAGGGACTCTGCTTTATTCTCCAATCAGAACAAGGTGTTCTATAATCTATCTGATTCCGAATTTATTGCTCCTAGCAGATTGATAAATCTTAGCTGGCTGACTCAGACTCAGTGCAGCCATGCTACATTGAAGGGTCTGGATCTGCAATTGTGGTGGCAATTCATGTGGTGAAAGAATTTTGACTGCCCCTTTCCCTTTGTAACATAAAGCAGTACAAGTGACTTGTTCATTAAACATTTATTTACAAGATTGTTAGAATTCATTTTTCACCCCTTCAGAATACTTGTAATAAGTCATTTTGTCTGCTTTTTCACATAGCTATTTAAAAGGAAAAACTCCCCCACTCTGCCTTGCCAATTCCTACCTTTCATTTTAATGTTGTAACATTCAAATAGGCCTTCCAATGTAATGTTATTGTAGCATTTGCATAGATACGATATATAATATCCAAAAGAAATTAGTGACTCCAGAGGTTTTGCAAACCCACATTTGCTCTGGTGAGTATTAACTTAGTTCTATGACTTCAAAATCCCTGCCACTGGTTCTTTACCTTTTGATGCTCAATTTTTGTTTGTGGCAGACTTTTCTTTGCTCATATGCATTTCTCTGTCTGCCAGGTACAAAGAGAAAATAAGAGGCCAAATAAGTCAGCATAATTGTTATGAAACTTGTTATGGCCACTAAAGTTTGATCCCTTTCTGGCTGCTTTTGTAAAGATTAAACTAAGATCACTGCCTCTCCTCTGTGGATTTTTTTAACTGTGAATTATTTGCCTCGTATGTAATAGCTGTATAGACTAGGTAACAAACAGGGTTATTTGTATCAACTTCTTAATGCTCAGAAATAAGTACTATAGCTACCTATAGGGGTCAGATTCTTTTGGAGTCTGAGGAAACTTCTGTAGATGGGTCTGTGTGGTAAACATTGTGTGACATGTAGGCCCTTATAATCTTTACCAAATATGGTTAAGTTTACAGAACTAATGAGGTCACAACATACTTTCTCTCATAAAGGAAAGTCTTCCATCATCCTTGCATGCTATCTGAGAGATATTTACAATAACTGCTACTCTGTTTTACAATTCATTTAACATAGAAACAAAACAGATGGAGCTGAACCTGAAATTAAGGCCCTTTTACACTAAGAGCATCTCTACATGAATAGTTACTGCACATTTACCACAAATCTACCCCACAGATGCGGGCAGTGCAGTAACTATTGGTGTGGACCTCGCTGATGTGCACTAACAGTTCCTTAGCATGCTTTGATCTGTCCTGTTTCAAATTGGGTTCAGTTAAAGCACACTAAGGAACTTCTACGTCAGCAGTCTCTATGTGGACATGCAGTGCGTGGCATGCTGGTGCGAGGTAGATTGAAACCCCAGCATGCCACGAACTAACTTCATATAGACAACCTCTAAGTTAATCAAGAGAGTCTGTTCTTGATCTACCTTGTATCTACTTTTCAAAGATTCATAGATTCTAGGACTGGAAGGGACCTTGAGAGGTCATCGAGTCCAGTCCCCTGCTCGCATGGCAGGACCAAATATTGTCTAGACCATCCCTGATAGACATTTATCTAACCTACTCTTAAATATCTCCAGAGATGGAGATTCCACATCCTCCCTAGGCAATTTATTCCAGTGTTTAACCACCCTGACAGGAACTTTTTCCTAATGTCCAACCTAGACCTTCCTTGCTGCAGTTTAAGCCCATTGCTTCTTGTTCTATCCTTAGAGGCTAAGGTGAACAAGTTTTCTCCCTCCTCCTTATGACACCCTTTTAGATACCTGAAAACTGCTATCATGTCCCCTCTCATTCTTCTCTTTTCCAAACTAAACAAACCCAATTCTTTCAGCCTTCCTTCATAGGTCATGTTCTCAAGACCTTTAATCATTCTTGTTGCTCTTCTCTGGACCCTTTCCAATTTCTCCACATCTTTCTTGAAATGCGGTGCCCAGAACTGGACACAATACTCCAGTTGAGGCCTAACCAGTGCAGGGTAGAGCGGTAGAATGACATCTTGTGTCTTGCTCACAACACACCTGTTAATACATCCTAGAATCATGTTTGCTTTTTTTGCAACAGCATCACACTGTTGACTCATATTTAGCTTGTGGTCTGCCGTACTCCTTCCTAGACAGTCTCTTCCCATTCTATATGTGTGAAACTGATTTTTCCTTCCTAAGTGGAGCACTTTGCATTTGTCTTTGTTAAACTTCATCCTGTTTACCTAAGACCATTTCTCCAATTTGTCCAGATCATTTTGAATTACGACCCTGTCCTCCAAAGCAGTTGCAATCCCTCCCAGTTTGGTATTATCTGCAAACTTAATAAGCGTACTTTCTATGCCAATATCTAAGTCGTTAATGAAGATATTGAACAGAGCCGGTCCCAAAACAGACCCCTGTGGAACCCCATTTGTTATGCCTTTCCAACAGGATTGGGAAACATTAATAACGACTCTCTGAGTATGGTTATCCAGCCAGTTATGCACCCACCTTATAGTAGCCCCATCTAAATTGTATTTGCCTAGTTTATCGATAAGAATATCATGCAAGACCGTGTCAAATGCCTTACTAAAGTCTAGGTATACCACATCCACAGCTTCTCCCTTATCCACAAGACTCGTTATCATATCAAAAAAAGCTATCAGATTGGTTTGACATGATTTATTCTTTACAAATCCATGCTGGCTATTCCCTATCACCTTACTACCTTCCAAGTGTTTGCAGATGATTTCCTTAATTACTTGCTTCATTATCTTCCCTGGCACAGAAGTTAAACTAACTGGTCTGTAGTTTCCTGGGTTGTTTCTATTTCCCTTTTTATAGATGGGCACTATATTTGCCCTTTTCCAGTCTTCTGGAATCTCTCCCGTCTCCCATGATTTTCCAAAGATAATAGCTAGAGGCTCAGTTACCTCCTCTATTAGCTCCTTGAGTATTCTAGGATGCATTTCATCAGGTCCTGGTGACTTGCAGGCATCTAACTTTTCTAAGTGATTTTTAACTTGTTCTTTTTTTATTTTATCTGCTAAACCTACCCCCTTTCCATTAGCATTCCTTCAGACTTCTCGGTGAAGACTGAAACAAAGAAGTCATTAAGCATCTCTGCCGTTTCCTGTTACTGTTTCTCCCTCTTCACTGAGCAGTGGGCCTACCCTGTTTTTGGTCTTCCTCTTGCTTCTAATGTATTGATAAAAAGTTTTCTTGTTTCCCTTTATTCCCGTAGCTAGTTTGAGCTCATTTTGTGCCTTTGCCTTTCTAATCTTGCCCCTGCATTCCTGTGTTGTTTGCCTATATTCATTCTTTGTAATCCGTCCTAGTTTTCAGTTTTTATATGACTCCTTTTTATTTTTTAGATCATGCAAGATCTCGTGGTTAAGCCAAGGTGGTCTTTTGCCACATTTTCTATCTTTCCTAACCAGCGGAATAGCTTGCTTTTGGGCCCTTAATAGTGTCCCTTTGAGAAACTGCCAACTCTCCTCAGTTGTTTTTCCTCTCAATCTTGATTCCCATGGGCCCTTACCTATGAGCTCTCTGAGCTTACCAAAATCCACCTTCCTGAAATCCATTGTCTCTATTTTCCTGTTCTCCCTTCTACCCTTCCTTAGAATTGCAAACTCTATGATTTCATGATCACTTTCACCCAAGCTGCCTTCTACTTTCAAATTCTCAACGAGTTCCCCCCTATTTGTTAAAATCAAGTCTAGAACAGCTTCCCCCCAGTAGCTTTTTCAACCTTCTGAAATAAAAAGTTGTCTGCAATGCAGTCCAAGAATTTGTTGGATAGTCTGTGCCCTGCTGTGTTATTTTCCCAACATATATTTGGATAGTTGAAGTCCCCCATCACCACCAAATCTTGGGCTTTTCCTTGACATCTTTGAACTGACTCTAGTTTTCTTAAATATTTCTTGCAGGAATTAAAATACAGTTATAACATCCTGGTCAGATCCAGTGGTGAAGCTGTGAGAAAATGTTGTGTTTTGTACTAGTTTGGCAGTCTATGGACAATAAGAGAGCACTCAAAGAAGATAAGGCCATTGCCATTGCAGAGAAACTAAATGAATTCTTTACATCAGTCTTCATTGCAGAGGGTGTGAGGGAGATTCCCACACTTGGGCCATTCTGTTTAGGTGACAAATCTGAGGAACCATCCCACATTGAAGTGTCAATAGAAGAGGTTTTGGAACAAATTTATTACTTATTACTATTTATCAGTCATCCAAGGAATTCAAATATGAAAATGCATGTAACTTATTTAAATCTGCTTCTGTACCTGATGACTGGAGGCTATCTAATGTGACACCAATTTTTTAAAAAGGCTCCAGAGGCAAACCTGGCAATTAGATTATTAACCTAACTTCAGTACCTGGCAAATTGGCTGAAACTATAGTATAGAACAGAATTATAAGACACAGAGATAAACATGATTTGTTGGGGAAGAATCAGCATGGCTTTTGTAAAGGGAAATCATGCCTCACCCATCTACTAGAATTCTTGGGGGAGAGGGGGTCACAGTGAATGTAATGTACTTGGACTTTCAGAAAGCCTTTGACAAGTTCCCTCACCAAAGGCTCATAAGCAAAGTAAGTAGTCATGGGATAGGAGGGAAGGTCCTTTCATGGATCAGTAACTGGTTAAAAGATAGGAAACAAAGGGTAAGAATAAATGGTCAGTTTTCAGAATGGAGAGAGTTAAATTGTGGTGTCCCCCAGTACTGGGACCTGTGCTGTTCAACATATTCATAAATTATCTGGAAAAAGAGATAAACAGTGAGGTGGCAAAATTTGCAGATGCTATAAAATTACTCAAGATCATGAAGTCCAAAACACACTGCAAAGAGTTACAAAGGGATCTCATTAAACTGGGTGACTGGGCAAAAAATGGCAGATGAAATTCAATGTTGATAAATGCAAAGTAATGCACATTGGAAAATATAATCCCAACTGTACATACAAAATGATAGGGTCTAAATTAGCTGTCACCACTCAAGAAAGAGATCTTGGACTCAATGGGGATAGTTCTGTGAAAACAACCGCTCAATGTATAGTGGCAGTCAAAAAAAGCGAACAATGTTAGGAACCATTAGGAAATGGATAGAAGACAGAAAATATCATAATACCACTATATACATCTGGTGCACCCACACCTGGAATACTGTTTGCCATTCAGGTCACCCTATCTTAAAAAAGATACATTAGAAAAGGAAAAGGTACAGAGAAGGGGAACAAAAATTATTAAGGGTGTGGAACAGCTTCCCAATGGGAAGCAATTAAAAAGACTGGGACTTTTCAATTTGGAAAAGGGATGACTAAAATGGGATATCATAGAGGTCTTAAAATTGTGACTTGTGGTGTAGAAAGTGAATAAGGAAGTGTTATTTACTCCTTCACATAACATAACCACCAGGGGTCACTCAAATTAATAGGCAGCAGGTAAAACAAACGAAAGGAAGTACTACTTCACACAACACACAATCAACCTATGGAACTCATTGCCAGGGGATGGTGTGAAGGCCAAAACTGTAACAAGGTTAAAAAAAGAACTAGATAAGTTCATGGAAGATAGGTACATCAATGGTGATTAGCCAAGATGGATAGGAATGCAACCCCATGCTCTGAATTCCCTTAGTTTCTGATTGCTAGAAGCTTGGAGTGGAGGATGGGATGGATCACTCAACGATTGCCTGTTCTGTTCATTCCTTCTGAAGTGCCTGGTATTGGCCACTGTTGGAAGACTGGATACTGGGCTACTCAATATGGCTGTTCTTATGTTCTTAATCGGTATGTGTGCAAAATGAGTGTAACTTACATTCTCAGTGGACAGAAGGAGACTGTCAAAATAACAAAAGAGGTTGGAAAAACAATAAAGAGGGTGTAAAAAATATCCTCTGTAAGTTGCTTTCCTTGCTACATCATTTCCTTGGAGTTCTGCAATGCACTGTGCTTGGGGGGCTACATCTTAAATCTATCTGGCAAATGCAGCTGGTGCAGAATTCAGCAGCTCCATTGTTACTCAGCATGTCATTTTGCTGTACACATAGAACCTGTGCTCCATGATCTGAACTGGCTGCCTATTGGTTTTTGGACTGATTTTAAGGTTGGTTTGTCATATAAAGGACTATAGGACTTGGGACAACTGAGATACTGCCTCTTTCCTCATGAGGCAGGGCCACGGTTGTGATCAGGGCAGGCATCTGAACTGAAATTCCATTGGTGGTAAAAAAAAAAAAAAAAAAAGGCTGCTGGTATTTACCGCTAGAGCCCCACATCTGTGGAGCTCACCATTCCCCTTGACCCTAGTCTGCAACAGTTGGAGTTTAACCTTTAGGGCACATGACTGGTGGGGAGTTGGGAGACCACTGAGGACTCCAACAAGGGTTTGGTGGAGACGGAGATTGTGGTTATATTTACTCTACTAAAGTAGTGCTCTCAGAGAGTTAATTGAGTTTGTTATGTATGAGTTGTATTTTAAGTGTGTGTGTCAAAGGCACCTACCACCTGGGATGAGCGCTCTTTTATTTAGTTAGTACAAATCTCAATAAGTAAGTAGCAGAAAAGAGGAGACAAAGAGTCTTAGTGGTCCTATTGTATATAGAAAACTAGGACAATTTAATTTAATTTAACATAGGACAAAAAGTAGTGAAATAAATGTCTCAATAATTTAACTTTAAATCAAGACAGCTTGGGACACGATGTCTTTCTGAATGGACAAGCCTGAGAGAACAGTTATTTTGGCTCATTTTACTGTGAATACTGAAAACATCACCCATATGCAACACAAGACCCATTGATTGAATGCCAAAAGTTGGTCTGGCAGGGAATGCTAAGTAGTATTTGCTCAAATCTGCTTTTAGTAATGATTAGATGGGTTCCCCTACTGATAGCTTTGTTTTCAAGCCCTTGTTGCCCTAGATATTCCATAGACATAAAGTGATGGCAAATGAGCCCTGTCTGTGGCTTGAGCTACCAGCACCACTGGTACTGTAGGAACCCAAGTGTACAAACTGGTCTTTGCAAGTTAGTTTCCTCAGTCAATATTAATTTACTACAAGTGGTTTTCCCTGATTCCTGACCACTTCAGCTGCCACCTGTCATGTAAGTGCCGCAGTGGAGCTAAATTATGGCTGTGTGGAGTATGGTGTAATAATAGGCAGCAGGTTTGAAACAAACCAAAGGAAGTATTTCTTCACACAACACATGGTCAACCTGTGGAACTCTTTGCCAGAGGATGTTGTGAAGGCCACAATTATAACAAGGTTCAAAAAAGAACTAGATAAATTCATGGAGGACAGGTCCATCAATGGCTATTAGCCAGGATGGGTAGGGATGGTGTCTCTAGCCTCTGTTTGCCAGAAGCTGGGAATGGGTGATGGGCTGGATCATTTGATGATTTCCTGTTCTGTTCGTTCCCTCTGGGGCACCTGACATTGGCCACTGTCGGAAGATAGGATACTGGGCTAGATGGGGCTTTGGTCTGACCCAGTATGGCCGTTCTTATGACCTACAAATATTAATCCATACTCTCTCTGTGAAGTAGATAAGCACTTTACAGATGGGGAAACTCAGAGAAGTTAAATCAAAGTCTCAGAGTTTACCAGTGGTGTAGCTGGGATTAGGACTCAGGATTACTGGCTCCCAATCTACCAAACTATGCATGCTACTACATAATAGCTTTTTCTTTAAGGATGGTGGCTTTCCCAAGCCCTTGGACTGAAATATTTAGTAATAATAATGCTTCTCCTTTGTGGCTAACCAACAGGGTGACATGACCCTTAAGAATTAGAATCAGAAAGACTTATTATGTCAATAAAAGTGCTTCCAGCCAGTATAAAGTCTGTTTCTGGAGTACAGTTTGAGATTGTTTCTTGGATGGCACCAAACAAGTCTGGTGCTTTTCTTTCTTTCTTCTCCCTCCAAGCTTCCTCTCTTGCATCAGAATTGGAGGTTTTTTAAGTCTTTCTCCCTCCGCCCCCCCCCTCCCCTTCCCTCCCCCCCCCCCCCCCCTTTCTTTCTCCTCTGCTCCTTCCTACTCCTCCTGGTGTTTCCTCTTTTTGTTTCTCCTTTTGGCGGGTTTTTTTTTTTTTTTTTTATCTCCAGAACTCATTCAGGTTCTTGGTAAAATAATTTAAAATTGGTCTGGGAAGGCCAGTATGTTATTGTGAAGATAGCTTCCCCTCTCTAGTCCTGACTCAGCCCAACACAAGCAGCAAAGGTTTTAGGGATGTCACTAAAAGCCTTATACTACTCTGCATCAAATTCTGGTCCATGAGCAGAATTCCCACTGACTTCAGTGGGACCAGGATTTGGCCCTTTTATGTCTGGTTCTTGCTGCTTCAGGCATGGAGGTGAGTAGAGATAGCAAGAGCAGAGTTGAGAAGCTTCTGCGCTGAAGCTAAGGGGAAGAGAGCTTTTGGGGCAGTGGGATGAGTCTCTGTCCCATCTCCTTTGGTGGGGTGACTCTCTGGCTCATTTCTCAGGGGGAGTTTGTCTCAGTGGGTCACTGAGGAGGAGTTGGCTGGGACTGCGGGGGAGGCAACAGCCTCCTCTTTTGGCAATGTGTTGTGTCAACTTGACCTGGCTGCCTCTGGGCCTCGGGAGGGAGCTAAGAGGGAGCTGAAGTGCTTAGTGCAGAGAACATTTTGTAGGGTAAGCAGCAAGAGGACTGTGCATTAAGATGTGTTAGAGTCAGGACTAATGCTAGCTGGACAAAGAGGTACCTGCAATGGCAGAAAGAGCTTCAACTGAGCAGACAGAGATATGCTGCCCTCACCTTAGTAATAATCACCAGACACCTTGCTTCCCACCCCTTCCTGGGGCAGTAACTGCAGAGGATAGTGAGCTCTATGTTTCTGCTGCAGACAGGGCTCAAAGTGGAAACTGCTGCTTTCACAGGGGGTAAAATGTGTTGTCCCTTTTGGGGGCTGGAGGGATCCTCCAGGACTAGGGAATGTGGGACAGTCTTCACGTTGTGCACCAGTGCAGTGAGTCTGGCTCCTCACACTCCCACACCCCACACACACTAGCAGAGGGACCAGTCTGTCCCAGGGCTTAATTTGTGCCAGGGCTTACCAGGGCTGAGCCCCGGCATCTCTAGGCTTGGTAATTCATAGTCACAGAATCTCTGGGCTTGATACAGAGTCTGAATGAGCTCTCCCCTGATATCTAGTGATGAGCTGTGGAAGAGGACTTCAGGAACTGATCTCATTTGCATGGGCACACCTAGGTGTTCATTAGCATGATGGAATTGCTTGCCCAAATTATCACTTTTGGCAGGTGTTGGATCCCACCTCCTTGTTATTGGGGCAGGAGTAATAAAGGGCTGTTATCCTTGTTGTGTGAATCAAGGGCAACAGAATTGTACTTCGCATACCCTGATTGAAAGACTCACCCTCAACTAAATGGTACTTGCTAGGCAGGGGACATGGGTTCCAAAAGCTAGGGGGAGAGATGCCCGTATCAGGGTTTCAGGCACCATTTGATTTTTCTTCTCTTCACTGCATAATAAAAGAGCTAATTTAGATTCAATTAAGAGTTTTATTACACACTTCAGAGCTGAAATATCTGATATCTAGGTCTAAGCATTAGATGTGCTTTGGGATAGTCTCTCTAATACAAGAGACTGCCTAGTGTGTACTGCAACAGTGGTGAGGCTCCTCCATTAACAACTGAAATCACTGAGAGCTGCGTTAAGTGGTGGGACCTGAAGACATTCTGGTGGGTTGGCAATTGGCTGGCGGAGAGGACTGGAGCAGAGCCCAACAGAGAGCGTGGCAATTGGCCTTTGGCCAGCAGGGTGGCTGGTGAAGAGGCATGGAGTGTCAATCAGGCAGCTGGCAAAGAGGAGTGGCGAGCAAGTGCCCGGGTAGCGGAGTGAATAAAATGCCTTGGTACACCCCTCCACCCAGGGTGGGAGGTCAACTCTGCAGATGCACTGCTGAAGTTTGGGTCTGCACTGACCAAGGACAATAACTGTGAGTGGGGTGCAGAGAAGGGATGGGCACGTTAAAGAGAATTTTGGTTGCTGGACTTAAGAACCTGAAAGAAAAGAATACTGTCCAACTTCCTTGGGGGTTTGGCTTTTGTTCATGGTTTCTGTTTATGAACCCTGTTTGTGGTGTTTTCCCAAATTAATGCTAAGTTACTTCCCTCCTTTTATACATTTTTTTTTTTGGATACACTCAGACTCTGTGCTTGTGAGAGAGGAAGTATTGCCTCTTAGGGTATGTCTATACTACCTGCCGGATCGGTGGGCAGCAATTGATCCAGCGGGGGTCAATTTATCGCATCCAGTCTAGACGCAATAAATCAAGCCCTGAGCGCTCTCATGTCGACTCCTGTGCTCCACCGCCACGAGAGGTGCAGGCAGAGTTGACAGGGGAGCGGCAGCAGTCGACTCACCACATTGAAGACACCATGGTGAGTAGGTCTAAGTACGTTGACTTCAGCTACATTATTCATGTACCTGAAGCTGCGTAACTTAGATCGATTTCCTTCCCTCCCAGTGTAGACCAGGCCCTAGAGACGCCCAGGAGGTGGTGTGTAATTTTCTCAAGTCAGTGGGTGGGAGCTCGAGCCACTTTTGTGTTGTATTGTTGGAAAGGAACCCCTAGATACTGAACCCTGCCCTTGTTACTACCCTCTCTGACTGACAGAAGGGTTACAAATTTGAAAAAAATTGCTTGAGCCCCAGCACCTCTTTCATTGTAAATTAAGCACTGGTCTGCCCCACTCTCTCTGCTGCAGAAGCAGCAGCAAGGCGAAGCTATATCTGCCCTCCCCATAGTGCATTGCTGGGTTAGAGCTCATCCCCTGGAGTGAGTCTCTGCCTGGTCACAAGAGCAGGGAGTGGGATTATCCTCTGTCACCCAGGGGGTAGAACAGGAGTACTTGTGGCACCTTAGAGACTAACAAATTTATTAGAGCATAAGCTTTCGTGGACTACAGCCCACTTCTTCGGCTGCATATAGAATGGAACATATATTGAGGAGATATATATACACAAGGCACTGCATATATATATATATATGCAAGGCACTGCATTTAGCCGTATGGAGTGGAAATCCATCAACCTCATGAAAAAACTCGTACAGAAGTGTGTATATATATCTCCTCAATATATGTTCCATTCTATATGCATCCGAAGAAGTGGGCTGTAGTCCACGAAAGCTTATGCTCTAATAAATTTGTTAGTCTCTAAGGTGCCACAAGTACTCCTGTTCTTCTTTTTGCGGATACAGACTAACACGGCTGCTACTCTGAAACAAGGGGGTAGAGTTATTCCAGGGGGACAATGGATGAATCCCTCTAGCAGGGTACCTGCCCTGTGCTTCTACAGGAGGCCGCGTGGAGAGTCTGTCACTTTCCCCAGCAGAATGAGTCTGCCCCATGGCGGGGGAGTGGTGCTATGTGCCATACCCCTGCCAGGCCCCACAGGGTGTGGATGCGGTGGAGGGGCGACTCTGAGTCTGTGTCTCCCATCCCCCTGGCAGGGAGCACTCAGGCAACCCCCATGAGGTGACTGGCTAGCTGTTCACATCACTGGGGTGTGAGGGGCGAGTCTCTGCCACATCTCCCCGTGGTGGGGGCGGGGAGGGCGAGTCTCCGCCCCATCCCTGTGAGGGGTTGCCCCAGTGGGGCAAGCGCGGGGGGCAGGCGGCGGCCAGTTTCCTCCTTCGGCGCTGCGCGGGGTCTGCTCTGGGGGGAGCGGGAGGCGGAGTCGCAGCCGCCGCAGCCCCGGCTCCTCAGGCCCGGGAGCGCCATGGCCCAGGCCAGGATCAGCGCTAAGGCCAGCGAGGGACAGCCGGCGGGGCAGCTCCGCGGGCGCTTCTTCCGCTCCACCTCCATGGCCGACTGCTCCAGCCGCCTGCTGCAGAACCTGGACCAGCTGGAGCTCAGGTACGGCGCGGCTGCGCTCGGGGGTCTGGCAGTGCAGAGGGGGTTGGGGGCGCCTGCTAGTGGTGCGGCAGGGTATGTGGGGGGAGGTGTCCTGGTGCTGCAGGGTATGGGGGGGGGGCGTCCTGGTAGGGGGGGGGGGGATTGGGGGGGGGGGGGGGAAGGCGTCCTGCTAGTGCGCAGGGCATTTTTGGAGCGGTCTTGGTAATGCGGCAGTAGGGACTGTTGAAGTGTGTTTCTGCAATTGGAGAAGAACCTGGCTAGACAAGTGCTCAGCCAACGGTGTGTGTGTGTGTGTGTGTGCGCGCGCGCGCGCACTGGAAGCCTTAGCAGGTTGATGCTGTTGCTGATTTCTTCTCTCCCATCTGTGCGTCTATTCCTGCACCGGACTTGAATGAAAAAGAAGTTTGCTGCTGCTGCTGGGATTTAAACAGGCTGTGAGTGAAGAGCACAGCTGCTTCCACTGAAGTGCTGGGAGGGGCTGGGGACGGGGAGGTCTGGGGGAAAGACCTATATATAGTTTCCAGGCTCATAGAGGTAGGAAGACACAGTTGTCATTAGAGACTCTGTGTTCACACTTCTTACTGAACACAGCGTATTTGAATGTTGAAGGGTTAGGCAGCAGGGGAGCTATTTGCTTTATAAGGGGAGCTCTATTTTCCTTAGAGAATCATGTTTCACAGAAGGTACAATAATCCAGTGGAGCCAGGATGCCATTTCAGGTTTACGTAGGAGGGGGCAAGTTTAACTGATTGCAAGGGCTAGTTAGGCACCAGAAAACTCTAGGATTGTGGTGTTTTTTTTGTTTTTTGTTTTTTGTTTAGATAATTTAGAAATTAGCTGTCAGGAGCACAGTATCTAATTCCTATGTAAAGAAAAAAATATACAAACACTAGTTAAAGCCATATTTTAAATGTATATGTACAGCAAGATATTCCCAATCCTGGAGGTATCAGTTTTGGAACCTTAACAAAGATATCAGAAACATAAGTTTGATACTTTGTACACTAGCTTTAGTGGAGAGAAATAAAAATAAGTAGCATCTGCTTAAAATCTGTGTACTTTCTCTAACAGACACACTCTGTGTTGCTGCCATTACCTACTCTATTTTAGTCAATTGTTGTTCACTAAAAACATATTTACTTGAACATATGTGATTAATTTTTTTTCTCTTTATTTTGGCATATATGTTCATAGGCACTGACTCCGTGGGGCTCTGGCGTGCAGGAGGCTGTGGGGGAGGAGCGAGGACGCGGTGCGCTCGGGGGAGGTGGCAGAATGGGGCGGGAAGAGGTGGAGCAGGGGTGGGAAGAGGCAGGGCGGGTTATGGTCTTAAGGGAAGGGGTGGAGTGGGGGCGGGGCCTGAGGCAGAGCTGGGGGTCGAGCATCCCCCTGACACAGTGGAAAGTCGGCGCCTGTGTATATGTTTACCAGTCACAATCATGTATGTGACCCACTAACATTTGGCTCTATCATTACTCTTAAGATCAGACTTGGAACTGCATTTATTTTCTTATGAACTTCGTTATTTTATGGATATAACTAAAATACAATTTGAAAATAAGTGACCATCTGCACAGTGTCTAAAGTTATATGTTTAGCTAATTGTTTTTAAACTGGCAAAGCTAAGGTGAGTACAAGCTAAATTTACGTTCTAGAAGGATACTATTATTTGATTGCACCATTTTAAATAAAGAATGACAAAGCACAATATGGTAATAAAAGTAATAAAGCTAATTACTGCGCCAAGACAAGTTAGGTATTTTAGAACTCACTATTCAAATAATTAAATTTAAGCATAAGAGAGAAATAAAATTATAAAATTCACAGGCCAGTCAAAAAACTAAAATAACAGTACTGCAATCCTTAATGAACGTTGAAAGAATAATATTACAGAGATTATATGTGCATTTCAATGGAAGTACCAAGAAGTAACATCAACAATAATAATACAAGAATGTGTGAAGGGGAACGTGTATGTGAGTGCACTGTCGCTTTAAGTCAAACACTTAGGAGCCTGAAGGCTTGTTCAGTTCATCCCTAGCTCAGTGGAGACTGGGTACATGGGTGGGAAGATGGGGACACCTTGACACCAGGGCCAGCTCTAGCTTTTTTGCTGCCCAAGCAGCAAAAAAAAGTGCCGTGCCGCCCCCCGCCGAGCGCTGCCGGAACCCCCCCCCCCCCCCCCCCCCCCCCGGCCCCCCCCCCCCCGCCGAGCCCCGGGCCGCCCCCCCCCCCGCCGAGCTCCGCGCCACCAGAGCCCGCTGAGCGCCGCTGGAACCTCCCCCCCCGCATTGGGCTCCATTGGTAGAAGTCATTTAGATGTGCTAGCTTGGCCTTCAAGGAATTGTTCCACCCAGAAAATTGGATATTTATTTCTACAGACCTGGAGCTTTTCCATTGCCATGACTTCCTTTTCCTCCAAAAAAGCTCATCTGCATCTATATATAGGTCATGGTATTCTGGTGGCCATAACTAAGTGAATTCAGAGCTCTCTAAATACTTGTATTGCAAGTATATTTTTAATATAAAGTCAGACTCACATTCCCTACAGTACTCTATTGCTTCCCTTAAAGTGTGTCTCTGTCCTGCTGAAACTACAGGGGAACTTTTTTTCTTAAACAGGTGTTTATTAAGTAGGGTACCTGAGAACAGAAACACAGAGATGTTAAATGGTTCATCATATTAAATTGCAAAAGCTTCACTTTGTGTTGCTGCATTGTGTTTATCACGGTTTCAAAAGAGGCTGCACAGTGAAACACACAAAACCTATCAACAATTACTAACCAATTTAAAAGCTTACATATAACTTTGCTGCATAACCTTTATATATGAGCAAGTCAAATAAGTCAAAATGCTTTAAAATACAGATAGGTGTTACAACTCCAGTAAAAAAGCAAGTCAAATTACTCAAAAGTGCTGACTGGCCTATCTGTTCCATGGGGGAAAGTTGTGGTCAGATAAGTGGCATGTACTAGAGCAGGGGTGGGCAAATTACGGGCTGGGGGCCGCATCTGGCCCTTCAGACATTTAATCTGGTCCTCAAGCTCCCGCCAGGGAGCGGGGTCGCGGGCTTGCCGGCTTGCCCTGCTCTGCGTGTGCTGTGGCTCCCGGAAGCAGTGGCATGTCCCCCCTCTAGCCGCGCCTCCGCATAGGAGCCAGAGGGGGGACATGCCACTGCTTCCAGGAGCTGCTTGAGGTAAACACTGCCAGGATCCTTCACCCTTGACCCCCTCCTGTGCCCCAACTCCCTGATCCAGCCCTGATTCCCTTCCCGCTCTCCAAACCCCTCAGTCCCAGCCCAGAGCACTCTCAACCCTCATGCTCAGCCCCATCTCAGAACCCGCACCCCCAGCCAGAACCCCCACCCCAACCCCCTGCCCCAGACTGGAGCCCCCTCCTGCACCCTGAACTCCTCATTTCTGGCCCCACCTCACAGCCCACACCCCCAGCCTTAGCCAACACCCCCTTCCGCACCCCAGTCCCCAATTTTGTGAGCATTCATGGCCTGCCATACAATTTCCATACCCAGATGTGGCCCTCAGACCAAAAAGTTTGGCCACCCCTGTACTAGAGGAAGACACTGCACTTGCTTTCAATCACTTGTAGGCCAAGTAAAAAGCAGAAATAAGGAGAACTGGGTTTTTTATGTAGTGTTCTTAATTGATATTCTAAACAATGAATAAATTGGAAGTCAGAGTGCAAGATACAGAAAGAAAAACATTATATCACCGTTGTAGCTAGGAGAATTTTTCTTGAAGTTATTAATCAACATCAAAGCCCAAACACATATGTACCTGTTTGACATTACACATGTGGGACTATTCACGTGCATAAATTTTTAACAAGTGCATAAGTATTTGCAGGATTGGGGGCCCAAGTTACCTTGCTGAAAATACTAGCAGGATATGGGGGAACAATGGGTGAAATTCAGAATAAAATCCATGACTTCTCAAACAAGAGAATACAAAATGAAACACTTGACATCAGATGGTAGTGAAGTGAAGTGTTTTGACTCAGCTCTCTGAAAAACTAACTGGTATATAATATATGGAGATATACCTATCTCATAGAGCTGGAAGGGACCTCAAAAGGTCATTGAGTCCAGCCCCCTGCCTTCACTAGCAGGACCAAGTACTGATTTTTGCTCCAGATCCCTAAGTGGCCCCCTCAAGGGCTGAACTCACAACCCAGGTTTAGCAGGCCAATGCTCAAACCACTGAGCTATCCCTACCCCCAAACTAGTGCTCTAGGTGAGGTTTGAACTCACAACTTCAGCATCACTCCACACAGCACTGCTCTATAAGTACTGTGCACTAACCCATTGCACCACTGGAGCCCATGAATTATTATTATTTATTTATTTATTGGTTTGTGAGCTTTCTCTTTTCCTTGTCCTCTCTCATTCTTCCCAATACTTGGCTCTTGAATCCCTGAGCCACTAAATCTATAGGTATTATTGCAATCTAAATAATGTACTTATATTTTAATTTACATTCTGTAGTGTTGTGAAAAACTGATATTTGAATAAGTGATAAATGATCATGGAATATACAAGTAAGTGGAATAATATGATTGTGTGTGTGTGTGTGTATATATATATATATATATGATATTCCAGATGTACACAGCTAAGTATGCTAGAAAGATTTCTTTCGTATTGGCCCTGGTTACATGTAAGATTGAGGACCCTCCCACTTGCAAGCAGTCCTTTTCTCCATCCTTCTGTCTCCCTTTTTGAACCTCTTTCCCAGACACATTCACGCCCTTCTCTTCCAAGTTGAGTATGAAAGTCGGTGCACTTGTTACGTAAATTGAGATGCTGCTATTTCCACTGCATTGAAGAAATTAGCTGTTCCTTGTGTTCAAATGAATTTTCACAGGTTTTGATGTCCCGTCCTTTCACTAATGCAGGATGGGAATTTCATCATAAAAAGTACAGGGAGCCAAGTGAATTTTTAATCCATTTAATATGTTCTATGTTAGTTTTATGTTTGCAGTGTTGTTGTAGCAGTTTTGGTCCCAGGATATTTGAGAGAGAAGATGGGTAAGGTAATATCTTCTTCAGGTCAGAAAAGTTCTGTGTAGCTCAAAAGCTTGTCTCTTTCATCAACAGAAGTTGGTCCAATAGAAGTTATTATCTCACCCACCTTGTGTCTCATATTAATTTTATATTGTTTTAGTTCTTTTTTAATCAAAATGTTGTGTGGAACCAAATCAAGTGCCTTAAAGAAGTCTAAGTATATTATGTCAACACTATTACCTGTATCAACCAAACTTGTAATCTCATAAAAAAAATATTGTTAGTTTGACAGGATCTATTTTCCATAAACCCATGTTGATTTGCATTAATTACCCTCCTTTAATTCTTTATTAATCAAGTCCCATATATTCTTTCTTAAACAATTCCCGTATCAACAGTTCCATTATCTTGTCCAGAATCGATGTAAGACTGACAGGCCTGTACTTAATTGTGCCATTCCAGATTAATAGCTCTGGAGACTGAAGTCCTCCGTTTATCTAAAGAATAAATGCATGACCAGCAACAGCAGTGTACCATGTTGAATATCACAACATGTCTCAGTCCTGACCCCAAGAGGTCACCTCTCGGGCGAGAGGGCCATGAATTACTCTGCAGGGCCATGCATTCCTTGCACTTTGCAGATAATGCAACAACAACAACAAAAAATCTCGCTGACCAGTGCCACTTTGTGGCGATGCAACATATTGTAGTAGACACAAATGTCTAGAGTAGCCACCGAACAGCAATTATTGCAAATAAAATAATTCTTAATTCTGGTTATCAGATTTTACATAAGATATTAACACTTATCAAGGCATTACTTTTTAAAGGGCATTTTTATCAACTGCATATTACGAGATGTTTATATTTATCCTCAAAAAGAACAGGAGTACTTGTGGCACCTTAGAGACTAACAAATTTATTAGAGCATAAGCTTTCGTGGACTACAGCCCACTTCAGAAGTGCCACAAGTACTCCTGTTCTTTTTGCAGATACAGACTAACACGGCTGCTACTCTGAAACCTATATTTATCCTGTTGCTCCACAAAATCTTGCTAAACTAAGCTGTCAGCTTCTAATCACATAACAATCACTCAGTATTTTAAAAGGTAACAGAGGGTCCTGTTTCAGAGTAACATCTTGCATCTGAAGAAGTGAGGTTCTTACCCACGAAAGCTTATGCTCCCAATACTTCTGTTAGTCCTAAAGGTGCCACAGGACCCTCTGTTACTTTTTACAGATTCAGACTAACACGGCTACCCCTCTGATACTTGTCAATATTTTAAGGAAGTGGTATTTTAAAAATCCTCTTTAGAATTATACTGATTCAAGATGCATCTCTGTAATGCAGTTCACTGTTTTTCAATGTCAGATGGTAGGACCTGATCCAAAACCCACTGACATAATTGAAAAGGATCCCATTGACTTTGATGGAATTGGATCAGGCCCTTATTGAGTGTGTTGAATCAATGTATGCGTGCAATTGAATTACTATAAAAATAATCTGTTAAAAACTCCAAATTTCTTAATTTTAGTTTCAAGTTTCCAAGGGGAACAACAGTGAAGGGATACTTTTTTTAAAAAATTCTGAAAAATACTTTAACCAATGTTTTTTAAAAAAAGGCATAGTTATTTAATATAATCATTAAAACAGCCTCGCAAAAGTGCCATAAAAATGTAACCAACTCAGATAAAAAATCAATTCACCTGCTTTATTACTATCTTTATTATTATAATGAAAATGAGTCACTTTACAATACTTTCCTCATCCCTCCAAAAATCCACGCCTTTGTCAAGAATTTGTATTAAATTATTTTCCCCTCACTAGTTACAATAAGTATGTCTTAAACGTAAGCTTTCACTTACAATTATTAGGCTTGTATCTAAATATTTCTGCATTTTCATCATAGCAGGATTATTTTATTATTGTTCCTCTTAAGAGTGAAAAAAAATCTAAATGAACTTTGCTTATTCCTTTATCTAAGCTTCCTTTTTTCCACCCATTTTTTGCTCTCAACTCATTTTCTGGCTGAAATCTTTTGGGGCAGTGATGTTAGATGCATGTTTATCTCCGAGCCTACCATAAATGCCTTCATCTTGGAATTCGCTGTACAGGAGACTTAAAAAAATAAAGTGTTTGTTTAATACCATCACCAATTTCCACACTGTATTGGATACAAATAGACAATCCCTGCCCTGAAGAGCTTACAGTTCTCCCAGTGTATACTCACATAGGGGTGCTGGAACAATTTGTATAGGGGAGGTGCTGAGTGCCTTTGAGCAAAACTGTAAACCCTGTATATGATGAAACCCACTTCAAGCCAGAGGGTGCAACAGCACCCCTAGTTCCAGCCCCTATGTACTCCCATCCAGATCGAATTCATCAGCTGCACAGTGGTCCTGGGAATAATGTTGAAAAATTGCTTTTTTTGAGTACGCTTCTTTTGATAGACAGTATCATAGTCCTGCCTCCCTCCCCCAAACACACACACAACCTAGCTTTCATTTAGAAAGATGTAAAAAGAGTGATTCGTAGATCATCTTCTAGTACTATGACAGGTTTATCAAGACAAATATACTTAGATGTCTTGTGTGTTAGAAAAGTTGTACTGTTTTAACTAAACTTAAATTTAAAATTGATTAAATGCAGATCAAACCCTTTTTGAGCAAAGGTTAAACCAATTTAAATGTATCTGCATTAGGGGTTGTACTGATTTAACTCAATTTTAAATCACTTGAGTTAAATCAGTGTAACTTTAACTGCAGACACATATAAATAGTGAATAGTGATCACCACCTTGTGGCTACAATCTGTAATGCTCTAGAGTACAAAGTATTTTGACTGCCTGGTAGATTCCATCAGAAAGAGAGAATGAGCCATGTTCTGACTGCGCTTGGTACTATATTTAATGAACACTGGGATAGATGAGAAAAATTTGTCAGTAAAATTACAACTAAAGGTTGATTAAAAATCAGCAGTAGGACTGGAATGCCACAAATGTATAGCAGTTAAGACAATGTAGTGGTGTACTTTTAGTACAACGCTCTGCAACCTCAGAGATGTAAGGCCAGGAAACATCAGGGATTTAATTTCATAGCTGAAGTTCCTAGACTGGGAGATCTGTAGAAATAGTGTATTTGATCTCTCTTGGAAAGGCATGTATCATGTTGCTATTAAGTAATCCTCCCAGCATCCTCTCCCCAGGCATTGTCTGCCTTTAGTTGAAAGGGTGGGTCGAAATGAAGTTAGGTTCAAGAGTAGTGTGGGAATATACATGGGAGGCCATTTTAATCCCCCCACCCAATAAAAAAAATCAGAACAAATAAAAACTTAGACTTGGAGGGAAAGAAGACAGAAAAATTACAGCCACATGTTTGTGCACAATGGACTATGTAAAGGGAATTTGGTCAAGATATTATTGGAACCTGAATGGATACTCAGTGCCATGAAGCAAAATCTATCTTTCTACCTTTGCCACCTTTGGTTGAGATGGAAGAATTAGAAATAGAAAGCAGTTACATAAGGGGGAAAGTAAAAGAACCTGTCCCTATTGTACTTGTGTGGTCATTTATGCAGAGCTAGGTGGCACAAGCAATCCTCCCCCTTTGTTGTATTCTATCATAAATTACTTTGTATTTATTTTCCAGGGGATAGGAAATTTTTTAGGTAAAAATATTAATGGTATTGGCACTCTGGTTGTAACTAATATCCAAGTGAACGTCAGAGAGAATAGATCACATTTTTTCACCATGTTTAATAAACATTTCAGGATAGGTGGATTCTCTTGGTTTTTACAGAGAGTTTCATAGACACTATGAAACAGACCTCAATTTGGGAATTGTCTAAAGTTTCTGCATTATCGATTGGAAGAGTCTAGAACTGTCAACAGACTCATGTAATGGTCATCATATGACAGGTGGGGGAACTGGGAAAACAGAGTTTGTATCATTATTGCACAATCCTAGCAGCCAGTTAAATCTCAGCAAACCCTCTACTCCAGTGGTGGGCAGTCTGAGGGCCACACACGGCCCGTCAGGGTAATCTGCTGGTAGCCTCCAGACAGTTTGTTTACGTTTGTACTGCCGCCCGCAGCTCCCAGTGGCCGTGGTTCGCCGTTCCCGGCCAATAGTATATACAGGAAGCGGCACAGGCAGGGACAGGGACATGCTATCCGCCGCTTCCTGCAGCTCCCATTGGCCGGGAACAGCGAACTGCGGCCTGGGAGCTGCGGGCAGCTGTGCAAATGTAAACAAACTGTCTGGCGGCCACTAGCGGATAACCCTGATGGGCCGCAGGTTGCCCACTACTGCTCTTAACCATGACATTAATATTACTCAGGCAAGTGCAGAAACTGGAGGATTGAGCGGTGAAAAGTTTATCTTTTGGCACTAATCTCCAGTGCTAATGATTTTCCTACTGTGCATTTTCTGTCTATTTGTGTCGTTCCTCAATTACTTTAATCAATTCCAAACCCCTAACCTTCAGGGCATGGTGAAAGAATGGGAAATTAACTGAAGGATTGAAACCCAGGTTTCCAGTATAGTATTTCCAAATCTGAAGGCCAGATCAAGCTCTCTAGTACACAGCAAAAGGGGGAGGGGAGAATAAAGGAGCACAAATAATGGCCAGATATGACTAAACATAGAGCGCAGAGAGCAAAGCTTATATGACATGCTCGTCCCCCAAATAGAAGGATGTTACACATTTTGTGTGTAGTATGATGAATGGGATCAGAGAAAGAGGGTCAGGTTTCTGGAGGAACCTAGTTTGCTGCATTACCTGGAGTTTAGGAATGTGAGTTGTTGCCTAAACTGCTACTGGACAAATACAGGCTTCTATACATTTCCTACAATTGCTTGCCTTCTGCATCACCGACTGCTATGGAAACAGTGATTGTGGAGGCAGTGTGTAGAGCTGGCGTGCAAACACTCAGTGCAGCATGCTCACCTATTAAAGTGTGTTATCCAGAAGGAAATTTCATCTAAAGTTAATACCAAGCTGAACAGCATTAACTTTGGCTCTATAGTTTCTTTCTCCTTTTTGAGAGGGGTGAGGGGTTGGTTGGTGTATTTCTGTAGCTGAGATACCAAGGGCTACATTATTCATGAGAGCGCCATGCTATGATTGACAGTGACTCCACATTGATGCCCTGAGAACTGCGGAGGATCCAAGATGCCCCAGGAATCCTTATGTTCCATGCAGCTGCTAACTCCTTATCCCCTTAGTACCCTGGGGATTTCTGCACAGGAAATTGCAGAGAGTTTGCTAGCTTCTCTTAGGGTTGCAACTTTGGTTGGATGAATTCCTGGAGATTTCATCACATGACATAATCTTTAAAGATTAATCTTTAATTCCTAGAGACTCCAGGACAATCCTGGAGGGTTGGCATTCCTAGCTTTTCTCTTAGCACATTTTTACATAGAAGGACTTGATGGTCCTTTTATCATGTCTACACTGTGATAAAATACATGTGGTTTCAACTCTCAGAGCACAGGTTAGCTGATTTGGGGTCAGGCTGGAGGGCTAAAAATTGCAGTGTGGACATTTGGGCTCAGGCTGGAGCCCAGGCTCTGAGACCCTCCCGCATCGCAGACCTCAGATCTTCGGCTCCAGCACATGCCTGCGTATCTACACTGCAATTTTACAGCCCAAGCCTGAGTCAACTGACTGACTCTAGCAGTGGGTGTGCTGTGGGTCTTTTATCACGGTATAGGTGTACCTGATATTGCCCTGAATTGGCAGTCATGTCACTTGTCTGACAACACTGCAGTGTTGCTAAAACTAACTGACAGGGCAGACTGAAAAAAACAAAGAAACACTAAGAGCATGTTATGTGGCTGAAGTGACTTTATTATATATAGATTTTTTTTTCTTCTGCTTGGTTCAACTTTACTCAGGGTTGAAGCTTTGCGTGATGCAGCCTCTGCTATGGAACAAGAAAAAGAAACCCTGCTAGAAATGATCCACAATATACAGAACAGCCAAGATATGAGGCACATCAGTGAAGGTGAGAGTCTGCCTTTTCCTAGATTCTCATTTGAAACTTGTTTTGGAGAAATCAGTGGATACAATCCTAAATTACAGTTAGTGTATGTGTTTTACGTGCAGCTCAGTTGAACTATTTGAAAGTGGTGAGGGAAAAGAATAAATGTAAGTCTGTTTGAGGTAATGTAGTGTTAGATGGATCCTGTTACCTTAGTAGCCTTTTACACCTGACTATTCAAATTCAGATCCTAGTTCAGTATAGGGGACTGCTGTAAGCATTATTGCATATGTGAAAATTACCCTTTTGTCATGCCCAGCCCATCACCTCCTTTTCAAAGTCAGGGTCAGCTCACCTGTGCTCCTGGTGGGGGAGGACTTTATTTAGATATATGGAAACTGATGGACACAATTGAGTTTCAGTTGTCTCTAAAGGGGAGAATTGGCCTATTAGGCAGTCGTATTTATCCTTTCTGCTCTTACAGAGATTTCTTAGCAGCCTCTTCCTATATGTAATCCTCACAAGTTACCTTGATATTCAGGTGACCATCCATTGGATGAATGGGACTTTGCCCACTATGTTTATTAAAAGCCAAGCAGGGAAGTATTCTATTAATCATTGGTTACAATCTGTACTGTCCCCCAATAGCAGAAAGGGTACTAGCTTCTGTCAAACAAGCAGTTCTTAAGCAGACAGCTAAAGAAACAAGTCTCTTGCCAGTGGTGATCTTGCTGATTTCGCCCTGTTTTTAACCATCCTCTTTTGTGTAATAGTATCAAGAAGGTTGTGACACAGCAAGGCTGATATCATCTGGACATCGTCCTTTGGTTTCCTGGTTACTTTAATTTTATTTGTTTTTTGACAGAATATGGCATGGAAACTGTACTAGATGCTCACTCATACAATGGGTGTGTGTGCCTATTAGTAAAAAACAAAGTAAAGTAAGATATTTTTGGTGCTAGCAGTATTCCCCATTATAAGTACAGGGAATACCTTCTCAAACTTGAAATATGCTGTATTCCATTAGAAGAAAATATTTCATCTGCTTCCACTGTAGCCATAAGGAAAAGTCAGGTGTCCAAAGACTTCTGAAAAATCTAAATAGCAGCTGATGAGGTGATGTTATCTAACTAACAGACACTAATTGGGGCAGACTGGCTGGCTCATTAGTGGTACCATTCTTTTTATTGAAAGATTGCAGAGGGTGATGCTGAGTAAGGGCTTGTCTACACTTACAGCACTGCATTGGTGCAGCTATAGTGCTTAGTGAAGATGCTACCTATACCAACGGGAGAGCTTCTCCTGTTCACGTGGATACTCCACCTCCCCGAGACGTAGCAGCTATGTTGACGGGAGAAGCCCTCCCGTCGACATAATGCTGTCTACACTAGGAACTTATGTAGGTATAACTACGTCACTCAGGAATGTTGATTTTCCATACTCCTGAGCAACGTAGTTATGCTGACATAAATTCATTGTGTAGACCAAGCCTCAGTTATTTATCTGCCCTGATAAATCTCTCATGTAGGGTTCCACAAGGATCTATTATGTTATCCCTGTGAGCAGTGCTCTAAAAATACAGTTCACGCAGCCAGTGGAAGGTCAAATCATAGCCCCTTCCTGGCATTTCATTTTATGCCACAGGGGAGGGATAGTTCAGTGGTTTGAGCATTGGCCTCCTAAACCCAAGGTTATGAGTTCAGTCCTTGAGAGGGCCATTTGGGGATTTAGTGCGGGATTGGTCCTGCTTTGAGCAGGGGGTTGGACTAGATGACCTCCTGAGGTCCCTTCCAACCCTGATATTCTGTGATTAACAAACATTAATAAGTTAAGAAACCAATCTACCCCTTCTCTCCATGCTTAGTTGCACTACTGCATAGCATGCAAGAACTAATGCAACAAGTCCAATAAGGTGATCCTTATCCAGTTTTATTTTATGTAGCAAAATACTTATTTAATTTTTTTTTGTAGCTCTGCTAGAAGTTTATGTAGATGCTGTGACTGTAGTGGCTTAGTTCATATGTTTTCCTATCATGAAGAAAAAGAAGCACTGAAGTGTAATTCAGCTCAGGAAATGACTGTGAAAGTGGTATACTCTTATTCAGATAGGACTCTGAACAAAAGCAGTATATTGCCTCATTGCAGTAATGCATAACCTTTTACTGGTTTTTTTTTACTGCTGTTTGCACTGCAGAGCCAACACAACTAATATTAAGAAGCAGGATTCTATTCCATTTTGTGCATCATCAACAGACTTGTCTAATAAGGTCCAGGCAGTTATATGCATGCAAGCCAGCTGAAAGAGTGAGCTTGGCCAGGTGTCAGAGGGTCCAATTTAGCATGCAGTACCATTATTATTGGAGATAATGCACGAGATGGAGGAACTGAGTTTGACTCTCAAGGACTGGTAGAAAGACTGGTAGTTAGATTGTACCTGTAAATGAAGTACATTTGGTGTAACATTGAGACACAAATTTAGGACTCCTTCATTTTTACAGTCACTGTTCAAAATAGAATCACCAATTAAACTTTATGATCTACTTTTAAAATATTTTTATCGCCAACTAACAGCAGAGATGTGTATATACCACGTACAATAGGGAAATTTGATTGTATGTGTAAAGCTGTTCATACCTAAAAGGGCTAGTTTGTAAATCAGAACATTTTATTTTAAAATTTAGGTGAAAGAGAAGAACTTTGCCTGACTGCCAGTCGTCTGATGGGCCGAACCCTCACTGTTGAGGTTTCTGTAGAAACAATACGAAACCCACAGCAGCAGGAATCCCTTTTGCACGCCACAAGGATGATTGATGAAGTAGTCAATAAACTCCTTGATGATCTGGAAGATTCCAAAAGCCGTTTAATGTCACTTTATGGTGCATGCACATCTGAGGTACCATCTGGACCCATTGATCAGAAATTTCAGTCTGTTGTAATTGGATGCGCTATTGAAGATCAAAAGAAAATCAAAAGGAGACTAGAGACTCTGCTTAGAAATATAGAAAACTCTGAAAAGTCAATCATGCTGTTAGAACATCCAAAATCAACTGTCCAACAGCTTTGCAACAATGAACAGGATTAAAGTAGTGCTAGGTATTTGGGCAGATCAAAGTTAAATCTCCATAAAGAATGCACGGAATGCAAAGAAAAATGTTACTTTTTAGCTCTAAACTAATAATACTTTAGAGTGCTGGGTGCAATTATTAAATAAATCCTGATAGCACTGCCTTAGGTATCAGAAAGAACATAAATATTTTCTTTCACAATGAAGATGTGATCTAAGAATGCTATCAGGTTTGCTCCTCTAGACTTAAACTTTATTGGTACTGCTGCTGCAAATTGTAATTAATGTATTTCTGCTGCACTCTTAAAGCTAGTCAGAATCTAATTTTTTTCTCTTCTCAAGTTTTTGAAAACTTAAGCTGTTGTCATGTACTAAGATTTCACCTAGCACATTTTTTTCTCTTTGGTGAATACTCTGTATGAAACAGACTTATGGGAAAAAGACAAGTCACGCAATAAACAAGAACAAGAAGTTGATATGCCACACTCCATTTTCAGGAATGAGTAACTTTGTTAGTTACTTGGCACTGTAGCTCAAGATGCTTTACAGAAAACGATAAGAATTGACCCCATTTAACAGACAGTGTGGTAAAATAACTCGCACAAGGTCACACAGCAGGCTGGGAATAGAACCCAGGTCTTCTGACTAAGGGCAGGTCTTCACTACCTGCCGGATCGGCGGGTAGAGATCGATCTATCAGGGATCGATTTATCGTGTCTCATCTAGACACGGATAAATCGATCCCTGAATGCGCTCCCTGTTGATTCTGGAACTCCAGGTCGCGAGAGGTGGAAGCAGAGTTGACGGGGGAGCGGCAGCAGTCAACTCACCGCCATCCTCACGGCCAGGTAAGTCGACCTAAGATATACCGACTTCAGCTATGCTATTTGCGTAGCTGAGGTTGCATATCTTAGGTCGACCCCCCCGCCTCCTCCCCCAGTGTAGGCCAGAGCTAACAGTTCCATGCTCTGTCCACTGGATGCTGCTGCCTTCTAGCCTGTTTATTAACTAATGCTCAGTTTGGGGCTGCTGTGGGCTAATGATTTCAGAGTAACTTACAAGTGGAGTTACGCAGAACTGCTTTCATGTTCTGCAAATCAAAGATACTTTTTTTCCTGTTAATCCTCTACAAAGCAAAACAAAGTAAAACAGCTGGATCCACAAACATTTTAAAATGGATTATATTCAGTTCTGGTATAAGCAGATGCTGCTCTCATTAAAGTCAATGTAAATTGCTCCTGCTCATGCCAAAGTGGAGGTTAGCCCGTTTCCCTCAAATATCTTTTTCATGTTCAACACTGGTATTTGTTATAAAAGCAAAAGCTTTTATAGATCTTCCTATTTGTACACCATGTTTCATAATGTCAAACACTGGGTGAAGTTGATTATTAAATGAAATTTTAATATAACAAGAAAAATCAAATGCTTCAAGGAGTGTTTGTTAAATGCATTCATTCTGAAGTTTGAGTGAAGCAATAGTTCAATAAGACGCACTAAACCTACTGCTAATGATGGTCTGCAGCACCTAGGTTTGTTCCCAAAACTCCCGTTTACAGATAAGTTAACATAATTAATCTGTTTTATGCACTGGGGTTGTAATGTTTGTAATGCATTCAGTATTTGATTTTTTTTTTAAATGTCCATCAGCAAAGAGATATGTAACAGGGCTTGTAAAATATTCAATAACATCTCTGTAGCACTAGTTTGAGGTGGTGAATGAAATAAAGAACTAAGTTCCATTGTAACCCCACTTATTGGTATAATACACAGTTTGTGGTTTTGCTCACAAGGACAGTGACCTTATCACTAATGGTAAGATTTTGTAATGGAAGTCATGGATTCCGTCACTACCATTATCCTCTTCAGCTTCAGCCCTGTGCCTGGGGCAGTGGGGCCAAAGCTATCAGAGTCTGGAGGCTGCAGGGGGCCCTGGGGCTCTCAGCTGCTGCAGGCAGCTGGGGTCCCAGAGCTCTCAGCCGCCGGCGGGGGGCGGGAGCTCTCACTCCCTCAGACTCCTTAGCTCCTAGCCACCGTGGGCGGTGGCCCTGCTGCTATCAGCCAGGGCAGGTGGGCAGCAGGGGCCCTGCTGCTGTGAGCTGGGGCTGGCGGCGGGAGGCCTGCAGCTCTGAGAGCCGTGGCAGACAGCAGAGCCCGCAGCTCTTAGCCACTGCCAGCAGTGCTGCTATCAGCTGAGGCAGGAGACGGGCTCGTTGCTGTTAGCCAGGGTGGGCAGCGGGAACCCCGCTCTTATCTGCCACCTGTGGCACACCCTGCTGCTCTTGTCTGCAGCTGCTGCATGGGCCCTTCAGCTCTTAGTTGCTGCGGGTGGAGGGGGCAGGAGCTGCAAGGTCACTGCTAGAGAAGTTGTCAGCCAGCTGCCCAGCAGGTGGGAGTTGTCTGCTCTCTTGGGGGTGGGGGACTAAGGCTGGCAGGCCCATGGAGTCGGGGCTCAGGGAGGGAGCACCTCCTGACACACCGTCCAGTCTGTGGGTCAGACTTTCCTGCCTAGCGGTGGCTCTGCCCCCAGAGAGGTCACAGGCACCTTCTCTCAGGGTCGACTCCTTAGTTTCTCTTTGGCCCAGGGAGTCTAACCAGGGCCCTGAGCAATGTGGAATTTCACAAAAAAGAGCCATGCATTTCCTACAAGAAGGGGTTACAGCAATTTATTTGAAGTAAGACAAAGAGAACAGCAGCAAACAAAAAAATGAGCAAAGTGGCAACATTCCATGGAAGTGGAGGAAAGATGTTTGTACCTCATGCGATGTACCTGTTGATTTTACAAGAAAGGCTAGTTGTGATAAGCATGTTGGAAGTGCAAATTGTAAACACAAACAAGAGGCAATGGATGAAGATAGACATTTTAAAAAGCAGAAAACAGTTACACAGCTCTTTAATACCGAGACCAAGGAGCAGCTTTACAAGAGAAATGAAGTTTTCAAATTAACAGAAGCCTTGTCTGCTGCAAATACACCCCTGCGTATGATGGGACAATCCAAAGCTGATAGAGTTTTTAGAGAGCAGGGTAGGTGTTATACTAAGTGCAGATCAACTTAGAAAGTTTTACCTGCTCAAAGTGTTTGGACTGTCACATTGAAGAATTAAAGAAAAAGTTGCAGTCCTGTGAAGGAATTAGCATTGTGACAGATGAAACAACTGATGCTGAAGACAGGTATGTACTTAACATTCTTGCTGTCCCTATCCCAACAAGCAGTGAAAATGCAGGGACTTCAGATGCAGATGAACACAAGCTGGATGTTTTCT
Organism: Trachemys scripta elegans; assembly: GCF_013100865.1. Lineage (NCBI taxonomy): Eukaryota > Metazoa > Chordata > Testudines > Emydidae > Trachemys > Trachemys scripta. The sequence continues at coordinate 157,107,069 of NC_048300.1, read as the reverse complement.
TTTCCATTGTGAAGTTTTGGAAGCAGTCGATTTTAAAACAGTCAGCTGCGCAATATGGGGGACTGTTGAAAAATTCAAAATACCATTTGATTGCATCTCTGCGTTTGTGACCAATAATGCCATGCACATGGGGACAGCTTGGGATTGAGGTTTGAAACCTTTTATTTTATAAATGCTGTACATCTTACATGCATGGCACATTTGCTTAACCTTGCAGGTGATCTGTGGAGGAAGATATTTTTGAAAGTAAATGAATTTATGCCTGTAAAACGTGCTTTCACTGCCTACCCTGGCAGAAAAGCCTGGTCCCCGTATGTTTCTAACAGAAAGAGGGAAAAATCCTTCCATCCCACCAACCTCAGTATAATCAGATGGAACAGCTGGTTCAATGCAGCTCTTTATTACATTGAACACAGTGAGGATTACATTTCATTTTTTTACTGAGGAGAATTGTCATAGTAGTAGTTCATGTTCAAGAGATTGTGGATTTTTGCCAGTCTGCAGCAGTTATTGAAGAACTTCAGGCTCTAAAAGAGTTTGTACCCCGAACCATGAATACACGTGACACGTGTGATCTTGCATTGTGGGCGGAGAGTTGCTCTGAAAATTGACAACACCCAACAGCAAAAACAGCACTCTTGGAAAGATTAAAAAAAAAAGTCATACATGGACACTGACTCAACCTTCCCGCCGCCCCCATTGGCCTGGAGCAGCGAACCGTAGCCAGTGGGAGCCACGATCGGCCAAACCTGCGGACGCGGCAGGTAAACAAACTGGCCCGGCCCACCAGGGTTCTTACCCTGGTGAGCCGCGTGCCAAAGGTTGCCGACCCCTGTGATAGGGTCTCTGGAGAAGTCTGGGTTGGGTGGCAGTTTTTAGATGATTAAGGGGATAGGCTGGTTGACTGGTTAGCCAAGTTCCTGTGGAATTGATTTCAATGTCTAATTTAATTGTATGATTAATTATATTAAGACGCTTGAAGAGGTGTCTTTAAAAAAATCTAAATAAAATAAACAAATGTGAGTTCTCGTAATCCAAAAGTAGGCCAGTATAGACAATCCTACCAGCTGATGGAGGAAAGAAATAAAAACTTCATTAAATTATCACTTTAAAGAGGACTGTCTTGCCTGATTACATCCTATTAAGCAGCAAACAGCAAATCAGAGCACTGCTGTGTTAATTTTGATAGACTAAATGGGCCCAGAGATCAAAGGTATTAACATAAGCATGGTACAGTGACAGGGTCAACAGTCAAACATGAGTCTGAGTTTTGGGAACAGAGAGACCTCCTCCTGTTTAGTCCCAAACATATGACTAAAAATTGTTTACCTTTTACTCAGGGTACAGGAAAGAGAAAAACCGTTAAAGCATTTGAAAAGTAAAGTGTTACGTGAGGCTTTTATTTTAACAATATGCTTTATTGTCTTTCCCTTTTGTTAGAAAGGAGGTTTTTCTTCTAAAAAGTTTCTAACAGTCTATGAAATGGTATTAAAAATGGTACTAACTGACCTTTTTGGAGAAAAGAGAAGCTCAGTGAAATGGTTTGGACAAGCTGTTGAAGTCTGATCCTGTTTCCTAGAAGACAAAATGAGACAAACACAAAAGAGGAGAGAAAAGAACAGCAAAGAGAGAACATGCAGCTTCTGTCTTTGAGGCTGACTCTCACTTGCAACCTCACTGCTGGAGAAACAGTGGTACAGCACGTCGTCTTATTGGTCACTCTGAGACTTGGCCAACTTGTACTAACATTGGGCTGTTTAAGGCATTACTTTTACCTGCCTCTCTGAGGGGCTTATAGCATTGGTGCAAAAGATGCAGTCTTGGCTGGCTAAGCCAGACACTTACTAAACCAGAAGGCAAAAAGCGAGAGATAGGAAAAGGAAGCAATAATGTGAGGAAGGAAAATGAACACGGGGTGGGTGCATAACAGCAGGGGAACAAAAGTCTCACATCCCAGAGCTGGTGGAAGTAGCAATGTTATCTGTGTCCCTCTCTCTGGGAGGCAGGGAATTTCTCAGGATTAAGACAAAGGCCTAATGGTGTCATGGTAGATCCTGGGGTCCCAGGCGTCAGTGAGAGTGGCAGACATGATGGTGAAACTCGCTGCTTTCAGTACACCTGTCTCCCATCTAACTAATTTGATCCTCCTCCCTAAGTCTTTTTTTCTTTTAAAACTTCAAAAAAGGAGTGAGAGGCAGAACAGCTCATCCCCTCATTCTGTTCACTAGTTGGCACTGATTTCCAACACACCAGTTTTAGTCCACTGATTTCTGGTCCAACACATCTCTTGCTTACCAAAAATTATTTTAGCACTGTCTTTAACACTGTAGGCTTTTTTATTTGGTCTAATGGAGTCTTTTTGTTTCCATTTTGTACTTTGTCTCAACAATTGGTATAGGTGACTGGACACATTTGTTCACAATTAGGGTAGGCCTGTCAGGCCCCAATTATTACACCTGCACATAATTTCAAACACTAGAAGCTTGGAGTAACTAAATTAGGGTTTGTTCTCTAAATCAGTCACACATTAGAATGGCGATATAAAATAATATTGCATAGTACTTTTATAGTATATAGAATTCATCCTGGGAGACAAAAAAGGAAGTCTTAACTTTGTCCGAGAGATGCTTCATTTTCAAAACATCAGAAGTCTACACTCTGTAATGTCACTGGCTTTATATTTTTTAAAACATTGTACATAACACAAAAATAGTAAAATTTACTTAGCCAGAAGCAGCCAGAGTCCTAGGAAGGGGCTCAACAGAGGAAAGCCTTTTCTCCCTTTGATTGGAATGTGCAGTACCCTTTAAAAAAAAAGCTTGTCTTTTTCTTTATAGTCAGAGAGGGTCTGAGATTTTTGTATATGAAGATAGTGCAACCCAACTCCAGGTAGCCTCTCTCATCTGAGCGGCTTCCCTCTCATGTGCAAGTGACCTTCCTCCCTCCAGGGTTAGGAGTTGTGGGTGGAATGGTCTCCTTGCATACCTACTTCCCTCTGCTCTATAACATGGAGAACTCAAGTGGGAACAAGGGGAAGGAAAATCAAAGAAACAACCACATGTGACAGGAAGCTTTTAATCTTAACTAAAGCAAATTTAAAAGGGTCTTATTAAAATGTGATTAAAGCCTCCTACCTTCGACTGGTGGCAAACTGTCCATCTGCTGGGAAACAGGAACTTGCCTGGTGCCCTCAGACAGGACACTCCCCTGCCTAAGGAAACAATAACCATAGTATCACAGTTCAAGGCACCTGCACCTGTGCTCCCCTTCCATTGCTCAGCAATGGCACCCACTGTAGGCTTCCAGCGCTTCAGACAGCACAGTTTTTTGGAGTTACAGAAAAAGTGCATAAGCTGTTAAAAGAGACTGCATCAAAACATAGTAACATAAGCCATTTCAGATGTAGCTTCCTGCGATTGGACAATGTGGTTGGTTAATATCATAGAAGGCCCACATGGACACTATTTCAAAGTTCCAGTCAACTGTAGTTAAGCACTTATCTGAAGGCCAAGTTTATAACAATGCTTAGCACTTAAAGGGTTTTCCCATGTTCAAACACTTTACAAATATTGCCAATTAATCTTTAACAGGCTTGTTAGGCAGGTAAGAATTCTTCCCATTGTACAGGGAAGTGAGGGTGAGTGACTTTCTAAGACCATTGAGGTAGTGTTGACAGGTGTCCAGTTTTCAACTGGAACGTCTGTTCAAAAAGTGACCGTGGTGGCTCTGGTCGGCAAGGGTGACTGGGCCATTAAAAGTCCGGTCAGCAGCTCAGCAGGGGGCTGGGGCTAAGGTAGGCTCCCTGCGGGTCCTGGAAGCAGCCGTCAGGTCCCTGTGGCCCCTAAGAACATGGGCAGCCAGGGAGGCTCCGTGCACTGCCCTCATGCTTGTAGGTGCCACCCCCACAGCTCCCATTGGTCTTGGTTCCCAGCCAATGGGAGCTGTGGCGCCAGCTGAGGAGCCCACTGGGCCAGCGCATGGACCCTCCCTGGCTGTCCATGTGCTTAGGGGCTGCAAGGACCTGGCAGCCGCTTCCTGGAAGCCACAGTAAGCAACGCTGAGACCCTGCACCCTGACCCCTTCCACTCCCCAACCCCCTGTCCCAGCCCAGAGTCCCCTCCTGCACCCAAACTCACTCCTGGACTCCGCACCCCCCACACACCCTAACCCCTTTCTGCAGTCCGGAACCCTCTCCCACAACCCAAACCCTTCAGCCTCAGCCCCAACCCAGAGCCCGCACCTCTACCCAGAGCCCTCAACTCCCCCCTGCACCCCAACCCCCTACCCCAGTCAGGTGAAAGTGAGTGAGGGTGGGGGAGAGCGAGCAACGAGGGAGGAGGGATGGAGTGAGCAGAGGTGGGGCCTCAGAGAAGGGGCAGGGGTGGGATGGTGTTCAGTTGTGTGTGATTAGAAAGTTGGCAACCCTACACTGAGGGTGTCTGGGTCAAACCAGGTCTAGACCTCAGAACATCTATCTTTCTTAAATTAGTGAGCCTCTCTGACAGTGTGTGGAATATGTCTGTACAACTTGTGAACTCTGAGTGAGATTATGAACTCTCTCTGTGTATCTTTACCAAGCCACAAATTCCATTTTAAAGATGCAGCCCTTTGTTGTCGCTGTTAGGCATTTATAGACTCATAGACTTTAAGGTCAGAAGGGACCATTATGATCATCTGGTCTGACCCCCTGCATGCTGCAGGCCGCAAGACCCTTCCCTGGACTCTGCCGTTGAAGTCCCCAATCCTGTGTTTTAGTGACTTCAATCGGCTGAGACCCTCCTGCTAGTGATCCCTGCCCCATGCTGCGGAGGAAGGCGAAAAACCTCCAGAGGCTCAGCCAATCTTCCCTGGAGGAAAATTCCTTCCCGACCCCAAATATGGCGATCAGTAATACCCCGAGCATATAGGCAAGAGTCTACCTCCACATTGGATTGAAATTCAAAGTTGTAGTAACATTGGGCTGGCAATAGAGGGCAGTTAAATCAAAATGGTCCTCTACTCAAATATAAACACTCTATGCTCTCACCCAGCCTGTCTCCCACCCAGGAGAACTGGTTTGTCTGGGGACAGGTGTCCTAGCGACCAAGTCACCTGGTAAGCATCCAGGAGTCACCTGACTGAGCGACTGAAAGGCTATAAAAGGATTCAGAGGGGGAAGACTGGAAGGCACACAAGAAGTTTTGGGCAGAAGGAGAAAAGAGAGCGACCAGCCAAGGACATAGAAGTTCTGGAGGAAGAAGGCTCCATGTTTCAGAACACAAGCCATGCACTGGAGCAGGACTCTGGATGGTCCAAGCAACTCTGACCCCTGCTCAAAGTATGCTCTAGAGTGGTGAGCAAACAGAGGCAGACAAGTGTGTGTAGGATTTATTATCATTGTGTTTCTCATGTGATTAACAGCAATGGTTTTAGAATCCTATGCAAAATGTCTGTGGATTTCATGTATTATGTCTGCCCCGACCCCGAACACTGCCTCTCCCCATGGCTAGAGTTCTGGCAGAAGGCTTGTTTAAGGGTGGGACTCTGAGACATCAGCACTGGTTCTAGGGCCTGAGCAGAGTCCTCTTGATTGCAGCTCTCAGAGGGGGTGCCTGATAGAAGATCTGCACGCTGAGAATGTGCCCATAGGCCCTAAGACAGCAGCAGTGCCTGGACCCTATTCAGTCTCTGGAGGCTCAAAACACCCAGGGATTCAGCAGCTAGCTCACCTCATATCAGTCTAGAGGTATCTGAGTGGAGCTGACACACCCACTCATTTTTTCTGTGAATCAAATGTCCTTCTGTTCTATTTCTAACATTTCTTATCCCTAAATGTCTACCACTAGTCACAGGCTTCTAGATCTAAAATGGTGCTCTAAGCCCCTCCATTGTGCCGATTGTCTTATCCCAGTCTAATCATAGAACTTCTACTATCTAAGAACAAGGCAAGGTGGTGCTTCTATTGGATTTTCTTCCTAAACTTGTTCATTTTAAGATGGTTATAACAACTAGCTTTTTTCTCCACTGTTGACAGTATATTAATTTGAATCAGTCATACCAGACTCTGGAGTGCATTGCTTCACATGGGACTGTTAGGGAGATGCAGATTTGGTTACACAGCCACAGGGGTATAGCAATTTCTAGCAATTTGATGCTTCAGCAATTTAATGTATCTACAGAAGCAGCAACATGCTATGCAGCCCAAACAGTATTCAAGTAAGTAGTGTTTACAAATTGCTGTGACTCAGCTAAACGTCACTTAAAACAGATGGTTAAAATTAACTTTCAGTGGTTTTATAGAAATAGCACACACAAAGTATTCATTTTGAAACATTTATTTTTCCACTTGTTTGAGTATTAAGTATAGGTCATGTTGACATGAATTTCTAAAAAAATAAGTATATTACATTATTTGGGTACATGATGGTGATAAAAAGTTATACATTTGATTTGTTTTAACCATTCAGATTCATAGAAATATGCAACTTAGATAAGTCATTTATTAGTAACAATGGATTTTTATTTTAGTGATGAGAGCAATATCCCATTTGGCCCAAACTAATTTTTTGTTTAATATATTTTGACCAAGTTTAGTCAGCAGCCTATTGTTTCAAATGAGAGACACAGAATGCTCACTAGACATATAATATATCAGTATTACCCTAATTCTACTGGTAACTTGAGACTGAGACTATTTTTAGTATTACCTAAATAAGGTTCACTTGACTTTTAGGTCATGGTCTCTCCCATCATACAAAGAGGAATTAACCTTTGAATTTTAATTGTTTGAAAGACTTCTCATCTTTCTGTAATAATGTGTGAAGTCTTAAATTTATTACTCTTGCAAGACTCACTGTTAATTCTGCTTACCAATTCTGATTAGGTATTAGGAGTACAATACATACATTTGTCAATACAGTATAGCTTGAATTTATAATTTAGTGGGGGGAGGGATAGCTCAGTGGTTTGAGCATTGGCCTGCTAAACCCAGGGTTATGAGTTCAATCCTTAAGTGGGCCACTTAAGGATCTGGGGCAAAATCAGTACTTGGTCCTGCCTAGTGAAGGCAGGGGGCTGGACTTGATGACCTTTCAGGGTCCCTTCCAGCTCTATGAGATATAATATATGGAGATATACCTATTATTATAACCCTCAGATTTTACTGAACATATTAATGATCAGTACAAGTGATTTTTCTTATAGCAATATAGTAAAGGCAATTTGATGAAACTAAGCAAGCTGATTGGACCATAATTGCTCTTCATCTTACTGAGCAAAAATTTATAGAGACATTTAGAAATCTGATGCAGTTTTTGGTATTATCATTGAAATACAATAAGCTTATATATTGTGTAGTTGTAAGCGTGAGTACCCACAAGCAGGTTCACCAGTGCAAATAATGAATTCTCATATTACTAATTAACTGATAGCTATCAGACTTATGAATTAACGTGTTCAAAGTGCATGTTCACTGAGCATTATGCACTGTAAATAGGCACAAGCGCTGAGCAGTACAATGTGTTCAACTGCTGAATTCCCTTTACTATAAAGATACAATCTGTGGAAGTGACCAAAAAAAAAAAAAAGCTACAGTGAAACATAAGCTATAGTCAAACCACTAATTACAAAGAAGAGTAAAACAAGTTTAAGTGTAATAAAATAAAAACCAGGAAATCAGCTTGAAAATATGGTGATGCACATTTGGACTGAAAGGATAAGCTTTGCCTTTTGGAAACAATGAAAAAATCAGAAAGCTCTGAAGCTATAAATTCTATGATTTTAAAAAAGTTAAGCTGGGTTAACCAAAACAAAATTTAAAATGACTGAACTTGCACCTCAGAGCTTTGTTATTTCCAAAGGAAAATGAATCATAGCCATCCTACTTCATATCAAATAGCATCCCCTAGTGAAAAGTATCATTAAAAAGGCAGGCCTCACTGAATGAAGCAAGCCCATTCACTGAATGGATAAATGAAATAGTAACAGATGCTTCTAAAAATTGCTCCTGTAGTGTATAGACTAGTTTAGTAAACACTCACTTAGCTAAGGCATAACTAATTACTGAAGTTTTCCTTTAATGGCAGCATAATCAGTCCATAGCAGCACAAATAGAAATGATAGGGTCCAAGTAAGACACCCAGTGCAAAGATTCAAGAGAGGTCACCAGATGTAATTGGAATGCAGTTAGCCTAGTTCTTACTGTACCTATAGAACAGAACTTCATTTGTTGAGATGGGAACAGTTGTTCATGATACATTATGTAAACCCACTGCTGCAGGTTTACAACAGAGGACCACATCCTTTTCTACAACATCGTCACAATGAGATGCACTCATGGCATTTTGTTACCAGCGCTGTATGTTTTAGTTTTGGAGAGTAAACCACACTCTCTCCAAAATATTTTAATTGAGAGTGCACATGAATGTGTTTTTCTTTTTTTGTAACATTAGTTTATACTAAAAACTAATCATATGGAGCTGTATGAGTGCTAATAATTTAAATATGTCTGTTATTCATCCAAAAGTTAGAAACTACATCTGAGGAGTTGAGTGCCCAAGGAACTCTGCAACTTGCTAGTCTGCTGCTGCATATCTGTATGCTAAAATCCTTTACAATTTTAATTAGCACAAATGCACAGTAAACTATCATCCCAATGTCAATTTGTTGCATTCTTCATCTCTTCCTGCCATACTGGAAACTGACTGTCCACAAAGTTAATACATAAAAAGAAGAGCCACTTTAGAGTGAGAGGTGGGAAGGAAGATAACCACACTACTTACTACCTGACTCTTCGACTACTTACACATGTGCTTAACTTTAAGCATGCAAGTAGTCTCATTGTAATACATTTAAACTTCCCTCATATTTGGTAATTCTGACAAGTTTCAGCCTGGTATAGAAGCTTCTGTCAAGTTTTCAATCCTGAAAAAAGTGGTTTATAATGACAGACCTTAAACATAGCCGTACAAATGGCAATTATGTGTAATAAAGGCTCTTATTCTTCAGTACTTTGTACAAAGTTAAATAAGGCAAAAATTGAAGTTATAGACAGTCCTGCTTTTTAAAAAAACGTAAAACTGGCAGGCTACTCGCATAATGTAAAAGTTTCAACATTAAAAAAGTTTGACAAAATTCTGCACAAATATACACTCTACTTAAATCCTGAAATGTTGAGATGTCACATTATGTATGAGACTGATTCTCTTTCTTACCAAATCCTGCTATCTTACTCATGAAATTGACAAGAGGTAAGATTTGGCCCCATTTATACATCCATACAATGATTAAATGCACTTTTTAAAAATAAAGGCCTTTATCTAACAGAGTATGTAAGAAACACTGCAGTAAGAACCATTTTTTTAATAATAGAAGAGGGGATTGAGAGCCTCGATGCCCATCTCATTGCCAGCAATGGGAGATGCAGCAACAGCTTGTTACAGAAACAAGATACTTCACGGGAAATATAATATATTAACATACAATGCAGCACTTCAGATTATTTAGTGTCTGTAAGTATCACCACGCACACAGTTTACCAACATGTGAGACTGGTGGACCAAGAGTACATTTCAGTTTTCATGCTCAAGGTCTCAGAAATTAACAAGTTACACTTATTATATGAATTAATGAAAAGGTAAGTCCCTCCTCCAACATATACCAAGTACTAACAAGAGTGCAGACTTACTGCATTATATGTTTACTTGATAAGAAATTCTCCCATGGTATTGGGAAAAAGTAGAAAAATTATGAAAGAAACTAAACTGAAAGTATAACTATTAAACCAACCCGTTAAGGTATAATGAAAATCAGTTATCAATAGGAATTGTGTAGCCATCTATATTGAATACTTACAGCTCCAGGTCATGTAATTTTCACTCTAATGCATCCATTTAAAAACTATTAAAATTCTGAATATCTTAAAGCAGAATATTTTTGCATTTGTTGCTGGCAGAGCTTTGTTATAGAAAATCCTAGAAAATTAAAATTATACGACATCATACAAAAACAAACAAAATGGATATTTTTAAAATGCATGCTCCGAGAGAACTGGGTGAAATTTTCAAAAGCACCTTAATGATTTAGAAGCCTGAGTTCTATTGACTTTCAATTAGACTTAGATGCCTGAATGTCCACATAGCATGGCAATGCACACTAGAGTGATGTTATTTCCAAAGTGCAACAATGTGTTGTGCACTAACTTGCTCATGAAAACCCTGCTGGCATGAACTAAAAGTTCCCTACTGCACGTCTATGTTAATGTGCACTAGGGAACTTTTAGTTCATGCTAGCAGGAATATGGGTCACTTAGGTGTAACATGATGTGCTTTAGGAATCATAGCCCTCTAATGCGCATTGGTGCACCGTGAAGGCAAGCCTTAAGTCACTTCTGAAAACTTTACCCCTTAGGTCTGATATTGCAGAATTATATTTTTAACCAGCAGCATAACTCTGAATATGAGACAACATTAAAGAAAGTCTCATTAGTTTAATATGTGATTTAGTCTTCAGCTACAACTTGTTGGATCCTCCAGAACACAGTTTACACCTACCATGGAATTTCTCAATAGAACTTAAGACATTTTGTTGACATCCCACTCTGCAAATTCAACATACTTTTCATAGTTCATGCTACATGAACATATTAGATGTCAGCAATATATTTTTGGACAGGAATACAATTGAAAATGTATGGGTTCCATTTAGCTGACTGATCAGTATCAGAAAATACTACTTGCTTACCCTGTTATGACTGACACAAACAAACTTTACAAAAACATCTGTAGTGCATTACAAAATAAAAAGGAAAAAATGTTTTTGGCACATCTCTTCTTAAACCTAAGCTTTAAGGCCCCAAAAGTGTAGTGAGTTAATTAATGAATGAATAGAACTCCTTTGGAAAGCCTCATTTGAAATGCAAAATTTTAAGAAGTGAAAAAATTTTTAAGGATGCTATTTTAATCCAATACTGTATCCTCTTGTGTGGTCTGAGTACTTGTACCAAATATCTATGTACACACCTTACTTAACATTCATATAATATACAAACTTATTGCACCAATAAAATTGCCAGAATATGTATTAGTGTAATCTGACAAATATGATGTCTGTCTTTTGCTTCTCATTTTACTTTTCACAGTCCTGGTTGACTACCACTCTTCTATCAAATTTGCAGGTAAATGTAATTGGAAGGAAGCTACCTCACCTTGGGTCATATTATTATGTACCGATACTTGTAAGCACTATGCTTACATTTTTAATATGCTTAACCATTCAGCCAAACCTATTACATAGCTTTGTACATCATTCCTTCAAACAGGAAAAGCTCATCCAATTTAAAAAAACATGCACAGGGACAACAATGGTTCTATATTTTGTTTGTTTGTTTTGCCACCGGGGTCTCACTTTACATACAAAATAAACATTGCAACAGCAATATTATTTAAATCCACCATCTATCAAGGATCCTGTAGGTGCAAGGTTTGCTAGAGCACTGGTAAAATACCTCTATATCTGCTGTATTCCGTATTTAATTGCACAACTTCATCCAAATGACTGTCATTCTTTTTCCTTCCAAAAGTGGTTCTAAGGTATGTTGCAACTGCTAAAAGGACTTCTGTTTTTCTTGGTCCTCTGTTTGTTTGGTCTAAGGTTGATGACATCTCCACCATTAAGTGTGCTAGAATTGTGGCCCGAATGACTTCCACCAGCTGTATTAAAAACACCTACATAATTTAAAGAAAAAAAGCAGCAATTTCTGTGAATCTCTTTCTACTTTTTATATGTTGAATCTTAAGCCAAAGCATTTACTAATGCATAGTAATACATCTCAAACACAAGCTCTTTAATTCCTGAACTGTTATTTATTCTTGTGGTCACTTGCAGCTAGAGTTCAATAAGCTATGTTTCTGAACTAGAGCCAGTTGGAGTTAAATACATGCCACTGTGAGGTTTAATACTAGCACAAAATGTACACCTAAGGAACTGGACAATTGCATACTTACTCAGATGCTAATCACATGGCAACAAACTTATGTTTAGTTGAGTAATACAATAAACAAACATGACAGGGCTTTTAAATTAGCAACTTTGTTGGGATAAAGGAGAGGAAAAGGGTAGTATAAAAGAAGAGGGCTTTAAGGAGGAAAAAAATCAGTTGACTCAAAAGTGCTTTAAAGAACTAAAGTTCAAGGTTTCCTTACAAAAGACAAAGTTTACAAAGCCCTTCTCATTAAATGCCAGATCTTTTCACAGTGAGTCTCTTGTATATCTGCTCCAGCATGACTAACACTAATACCAATTACATTTAAAAAAAAAGGCAAGTGTCAGGGAAACATCCATTCTCAAGTCCTTACAATGTTCTTCCCAAGAATTGAATAAAAAGGGTAGTTCACAAACATTGGCCAGAATTGTTAGTACATTAGTTTGACTATATTACAAAAGGATAACAGACAATATAGTAAGGTAGAAAAAAGCTAATTAGCAGTGTGAAATCAACTCCCTGTGACTCCAATGGAAGATGGATCAGATCCTTAGGTAATTAATAGTAGGCTTCATCAGCATAAAACACTGACTGGCTGCAGTTTATTGTTGCATACTTACCAATTTTGTTACTACTTGTATGTACTACATCTGGATCTTCAGCTGTTTGTTGTTTGAGCCTTTGAAGATATTTTTCAGCCAAATATTTAAAAACTGAAATACAAAGATACTTATCAGAGTGTGAGACTCTAAGATAGGGATCTCCATATGGACATCTCTGCAAAGCTTCATAATATATCAGCTCATCTTAGTACTAGAGATTCATTTTGGTAACAAAGCTGAGTTATAAGCACCTGATTTGATACTATGGGCCCCAGTCCTGCAAGCGATTCCATGTGGGCAAATCGCTGTACCAGTACAGAGCATCACTAACTTCCACCTGGGTCTACCCAGAGTCACTTGCAAGATCAGGGCCATATATAGTTTGTTATGCTTTATACCGCAGTGAATGGGCACATACATGTTGTCATAAAGATTAGAACTTTTAGATACTGTTAAAATAAGGTAGCATCTTTAAGCATTTACTACACATAGGTCTTACAGCAAGTGTTATAATAAAAATAACAGCAGTCATGTAAACCAAGATTAAAAAAAAAAAAATCAAAAAAATTTAACTGTTGCTACATTGATGCCAATAGGACTGTGAGTAGTCTACTATATGTGGGAATTTTCAGAAGCCATACACGGTATCAACAATTATCTGCAGTTGTTTGGTAATCTACTTTAATAATGCACATATAGGTGGATTTTTAAATTTGTTTATTTTTCCCTTGCAAATTTGTTTTCCAGGATGAAAATCTAAGTGAAAAGGAGAAATAGGTAGTGCACTTCTCATTTCTTGTATCACCGGACAAAATCCAGATTAAATCAGAATGTCCCTATAAATGCCAGAACCGCCCCAGAAAGGCACTACCTGGAATATATTACTATTATGAAACTGAATTTATGCATAAAAATAGCAGAATTATAGAAGTTGGTATGACATTACTAACAGACAGCTGCATCCATGTTAAAAGTTTTTTCAGCAATTAAGTTCAACTGTACACTGTTAAACAACTTGCAATCCATAAATTTAATCCTTATCAGTAAAATTTTCAAAGAGCCTAATTCCCATTGAAAGCCAGTAAGATTTAGATACCTAAATCACTTAAGCACTTTTGAAAATTTTACTTTTACCTTAAGTGTGGAAGAAAAACGGAAGAGAACTACAAGTAAAGGAAAAAAATGTTACATAACTGTATCAAGTGACAATCAAATTTAAGATGTTATTCCCTACTGTGACTACTGTGCAGTGCCAGGAAATAAGAGAGTGGCCAAAAAACGTGATAAAACCAGTGGATTAGTTTCCAGGGTACACAGATGTGCAACACTACATGGCAGAGGACAGGACAAAATCCTGTATTTGCCATATCTCTTACCTTCAGTTACATTTAGGTCCTCTTTCACTGATGCTCGGTAGAATCTCAACTTTAACTTTTTTGCCAATGCTTCTGCCTCTTCACTGCACAACAGAAAGACTTGTAAATACTGATTTGTATATTATGCCAGTGTTTATCAATACTGTACACAAAATTCTTTGGAATTAATTCAGTCAGAAGATCAGGTGAGGAGGTAGCTGCTCTTTAATTACTTTATGACCTGTCCACTTTAACAATGAGATGTTTTGTTGGAGCATTCCTTTTCAATTCAGAATTGTTACATTTTCACGTCTATTTGATTATGTTTAAAAAAAACCTCCCTGGCAGTAGCGAGATGGGTGTCATAAAAGCCAAAGGGAAGGAGGTTGCAACTAATCAAGACAGCAGATTAGGAGGGTCTGAATGAAAATGTTAGTAGTGTAGACAGAGAGACAAGGAAGATCTTAGAGATTCTCTACTCCAGTAAGACAGAGGGGGAAACCAGATTGGAAGGGACCAAAGAGCTGGAAAAAATAAACCTGAGGCAATGAGTTTAGAGATGAAAGGCAGAAGACAGGGCAGTAGCTGGAAAGGGATGAGGGACTTGGGGGGGGGTTGTTAAAGTAAGTGGGAGACAACATTATGTTTGTATTGTGAGGGGAAAACTTGAGAGTGAAATTTTAAGGAGTTGAGGGAGGGCATGAGAACTGGGACAAGGGATGTCATGAGGTGGGAAGGGATGAAAAGGAAGGTTTATAGAAGTAAAAGAGGTGAGAAACCTCAGTGTTGGTGACATGGATGAAAGAGGAGGTCACATTTGATCTTGTTTATTTTCTCTTTGAAAATCAGTAATATCCTGTGTGGGTGAAGGAAGGGGAAGTTGAGCTTTAGGTGGATATCAAAGGGAGAGAACAGGCACGAGGACAGTCAGTGTAGGAAACAATGAGAGGGAGAAGTAGTTTAGCTAGACCAGGAAAACTGTAGAACTAAAGGAGGGGAGACTGAATTAATAGTAGAAGTATTCAGCATGGTCATTCAACTTTCTCCATAGGCACAAATAGGAGTAGAGGAAGTGGATGCTGGGGGCAATGCGAGTTGCAATTTCTGAGTTTGATTCCAGGGTGAGGGAGAGCGTGGAATAGAATGAATTGACACTTCAGTCTATGGAGGAGAGAGCAGGGAAGAGGGAGCTGAGAGTGACTGAGTTTGTGGATGTTAATGGGTTGTAAATTTCTATAATACAGAAATACAGTACTTTGATAAAACATGAGTATATGAAAGAACAATTTCAGAACAGAAAACAAAAGCAAACATGTAAAGGTACATTTTAAAAATCTGTTTAACCCAGTTTGGCAACTGTATGCATTCACTAACCAAACCAGCGTATATAACGTGGTTGGGCTACAACTAAGTTTAACAGCTGTTGTAAAATTTGGGCTGCCGAGAAGGCATATTTTACAGCTCCCTGAATACAAAATGGAGTAATTTCTCATTGTGGCCCAACCAGACTACTTACGGGGTTCCCTGCTCATTTTTGAAGGTGCTTAGAAAACAAAAGAAAAAAAAAGAAAACTTGAAGTGAGCACTAATTCCCCAATCTAGAAAACACATAAGTACATGAGTAACTTTACTCATGGGAGTAGCACCACTGAGGTTTGTGGAATTATCCAAGTGTGGTTGCAGAATTAGGCCCTAGGTTTGGAACTTTAGTAAACATACGATTATATGAGTCTTCACCATCAACTCCCATAGATTTTGAAAAAATAAAAGACTGCAATAAATCCTCTGATTTCAAAAGACAATATGATGAAATGCCTACTTCTTTATACAAGAATCATCCAGGAGGTCAATCTTATTCTGCACAAGCACCGTGGGGATGTCTCCAACTTCAGCCACGACTTTCTCCTTCCAGGTGGGGATTGTTTCAAAAGAATCCCTGTCAGTGGTAGAAAATACAAGCACACAAGCCTGGGCTCCTAAAAACAAAGACAATTATCAATTTAGTAAGAGAAAAATAAAGACAAACCTATAAAAAGGTATTTGGGATATGGTGGCTTTTCATTTTATTTCAGACGGGCAGAGTTTTATTACTGTATTGTGTCAAAATGATGGTTAGGGAGCCTTAAAGTAAGAATAATAGACTGTCATCTTATTTTGGTCATTAATACTGTTCTTCAAGATAGTTGTCATTCTGCTATCTTTCAAGCTACTCCAGCAGGCAGAGAAAGATGGAGAGGGGAAAAGAGAGAGAGACAAAGGTCTGTCTGTTGCTCATTTTTACTAATATGGGAGGCTTCTCAGATACTACAGTAAGGGCCATATATGTACCTAGGTAATCTTTAATATCTGTAAAGATACTTCATATTGTAAGTTTGCCATCTACTTCTGAGATTTGTTACATTTAGGTTACAAATTCAGGTGAAAAAATGCTATAGCAATTTGTTTTTTGGAGGTTTTTTGCTTGAAAAGTTAAAATTTTCAGGGTTTTGTTTTACAAACAAATTTTCTCAAAGAGCTTTAAAAAAAAAGTTAATTTCTAATTCATGCACATTTCCCTCATGTTGTTTTGAAGGAAACAACCAAAATTTTACAGCATTTATACACAGTGGCAGCAACTCTTTTGCTATTGTGATGGTAGTGCCAATGGATTGTCAATTGGCTACTGAACGCGTTACTTGTAAGGTGGCTGACAATCATTACTTTGAAAATTTGAGTCAATGGTCTTTTGATTATCCAGTGGCCCGAAGTCATCAGCAAGCTCGAACACATAGGGAAATACTTGATGGTTTATATTCCTTTCAAAACTTCTGTTTAATAGTTACTATCATAATGCTGGATACTTGTTACCTACATAAATATTTAATATTTTTGTGAGTTCTGCTTGGCCTCAAGAATATCCTGTGGCAGATATCTAACTGCGCACTTGGTGGAAAAATATTTCCTTTAATCAGTGTGAACTTTCCAAATTTCAGCTTCATTGAACATCCCTTTGTTATTGTATGAGAGCAAGTAGAAGGCCTCAATCTAGTTTTTCTAAACCATTCATTGCTGTGTATACTTTTCTCAGGTTCCCCCCCCATTCATTTTCTTACTAAGGTGAAACAGGCCCAAATTTTCCAATCTGAGGATTTTTCCATGATCCTAATTATTCTCATCGGCAATCTTCAACACCCCTCTATTTCTTTTTTCCTCTACAGTGACAAGAACTACACACAGTATACCAGGTAAGGGCATTCCACTGAGATATATAATGACATTGTATTATTTTCCATATTATTCCCTATTCCAGGGGTCGGCAACCTTTCAGAAGTGGTGTGCTGAGTCTTGATTTATTCACTCTAATTTAAGGTTTCACGTGCCAGTAATACATTTTAACGATTTTAGAAGGTCTCTTTCTATAAGTCTATAATATATAACTAAACTATTGTTGTATGTAAAGTAAATAAGGTTTTAAAAATGTTTAAGAAGCTTCATTTAAAATTAAATTAAAATGCAGAGCCCCCCCCAACCGGTGGCCAGGACCCGGGCAGCGTGAGTGCCACTGAAAATCAGCTTGCGTGCTGCCTTTGGCACTCGTGCCATAGGTTGCCTACCCCTGCCCTATCCTATTCTTTATGTATCCATCATCTTGTTTGCTTTTTTGACCACAGCTACATATTGAGCAGCGGTCTTCATTAAGGTGTCCACAGTGATGTCCAGGTCTTTTTCCTGAGCTGATACAAATAATTTAGAATCAGAAAAATGTATGCGTAGATCAAATTATTCCCTCCAATGTGCATTACCTTGTATTTGTCAACACTGAATTTCATCTGCCTTTGTTGTCCATTCAACTAGCTTAGGTAGGGGCCTCTGAAGCTCAGAAATGCTACAGGACAGGCACCTTCTTCTGGAAGCCTCATCTTGCTCAGTTTTAACACAGTTACTGTGGCTACAGAAGCCTTTTAAGGTATCCCCACATCCAGACTGCATTTTCAGGAGATCCCCGCCTCATCTCCTTCTGAATGTTACAGCACAGAGGTGACTTGCAACAACAGGTTTTTGAAGGGAGGGAAGGGTCCTAGAGTGAAGATGTGATTTTTCTTTAAAATTGCTGAAATACAGCCCTAAGTTTAACTTGGCATCAGAGTTCACTGAAAACTACTAAAGGCTAGATATAGTCCTTACTCAGGCAACTCCTATTAATGTCAAAAAGAGTTGGCAGGAATAAAAACTAAGTAGAGACCCTTAGGATTTCTGCCCAAGGTACAGAGCTGGTCACCAAATACAAGTTACAAGAAGGTAGATTTAGATGAATTAACTCCTCACTCACACCTCTCAAGGCAGATCATCATCCATTTTGATGCTCCTTAACCAGATGGCAAACTACCATACGACATGACACCAATAACAACAGTCACATAGCAGGATCATGCAGAAAGATGGCTGTAGAATCAAACAAGTGTCTATGTCAATGTCTTTCAATTTTTCCACTGAGTGGTATGGCTCACCAGAATTCTTTTAGAAGTCCATTTAAACCGCCATACATTAAGTACTTTAGAGTGACTTACTTTTAAAGAGTGCAATATAGGAGCAAGCTATATTATTTCCACTTTCCAGTTTAGGTTTTTTCTTTTTTTTTATCCATGATAAATTCTGGTGTTGGAAGGACTTGTTTAGTTGCACATATACAAAAAAGGTTCTGACACCAAATCTTCTCTCTCCCCCGCACACACTTTCCTTCTGACGTCAGAAATCTATCCAGCCATTAGACTAATTATGTTCTATCCTATTTAAATGGCAGCTCTGTGAATTTGCATTCAATGGCACGTAATGAAGTCAGATATACTGTATGTCTGGGAATAAATACTAAAGAATCTGAAAAGGTTCCCTCCCATTTGAAAAAAAGAGGAATAATGTCGATAACTGAACTGGTCTTCGCATTGCCGTTACATATAAAACGTCCCTATTATTCAAAAAAGAAAGTTGGTTAGGCCAACTGTATTACACTTTTCTCAAGTTACGTACAAAAATTAAATAAACACCAAGATGTAAAATATAGGGTTTTTTTACCTCTATAATAGGCCTTAGTTATTGCATCAAACTCCTCTTGACCTGCTGTGTCCCACAACATCAGCCTGACCTCTTCATCATTAACTCTGAAATAAATGGAATAAATGTTTCATCAACACACTGAATACAGAGACTCAAGACTAAAGAGACACTCAAAACAAAGCACACATGTATTACAAATATTTCTCTTGCTTATAATGTATTTTGGACGAGAATAAAAAAAATTAAAATTTATTTTTCATCATTGATACGGTTTACTTTTTGGCACTTCATTCTGCTTGGACAGAAAAGAAAAGGACTAATCTCAGTCTCTCCATGATCTAGTGCAACGCTGTTGAGCTCAAATTTCCAATAATACAGAAAATGTTCAAAGAAAAAAAAAAAAGAGACAAAAATCATGTTTTTTTTAAATTCATACTGGGTTTTGTAAATCCTGTGTCTTAAAAAGGAAAAAAAATGCAAAGAGAACCTATGCTCCCGGACAGTGCTCCTTCAACACATTTATTTATTTATTTTATCTACTTAGGTGATCTGTGAACTTATTTTTTCATTACCTTAATATCTTCCCCTCCTTTAAATATGATTAGATATCATCTGTTTACACTATCAATAATCTAAGAGTCTGAAACAGCTATTTGAAACCATTTTACATACTGAACTCCTGCTTTCATTTTTAACCACATAACTTATAACAAATGTTTCCTTTTTTTAAAACAAGGAATGCAAATAAAAATCAGCAGTTCAACATATACAAACCTTCTTAGAAAAAGTCATCAAGTATGTCTGAAAGTCTGAGTTTTATTTTTTATTTCAAATTATAAATCTTGTACTTGAGTGGAAAACTGAGTGATCCAATTACTGTACATATGCTTCACTTTTAGCCCTCTGAACAAGATGTAAAAAAAAAAAAAAAATCCCCCAGTCTTTAGTCTGGGAGATAGTTTGAGTTCCAAATCTCCACATGCCTGCTAATCACAACAGCACTAAGGAAATAAAGGCAGAAGTAGCATAACATCTGCTGAATACATACTGAATTTGTCTCTCCAAGAAATCTACTCCAATAGTTTTCTTGTAGTCTTTTGTAAAAATTCCTTTGCAATATCTCTGAATCATACTGGACTTCCCAACTGCTCCATTTCCTACCACCACCACCTTGATGGCCACTTCCATATCCTCCTCCAACATCTCTGCAGCTGAGAACCTCTAGTTACTTCAGGAGCATGAATTTTATCTCCCAAATCTGTAATTGAAGTAAATATTATGTTCATGAAAATACTGTAAATAGAAAGAGTCTTGTAAATAGGCACTGGGCTGGACTCTCAAGATCCGGTTTCAATTTCCAGCTCTGCTACAGACTTCTTGTATGACTTTGGGAAAATCACTTTGTATCTCTGTGCCTCAGTTCTCCATCTATAAAATAGGGCTAAAAATGAGGGCTGTCAATTAATTGCAGCAAACTCGCATGATTAACTCAAAAAAATGAATCATGATTAAAAAAATTAAGCACCATTAAATCGCCTTGTTAAACAATAGAATACCAATTGGTATTCTATTAAATATTTTTGGATGTTTTTTATATTTTCAAATATATTGATTTCGATTACAACACAGAATACAAAGTGTACAGTGCTCACTTTATATTATTATTTTGGATTACAAATATTTGCACTGTAAAAATTATAAAAAATAGTATTTTTCAATTCACCTCATACAAGTACTCTTTATTGTGAAAGTATAAATTACAAATGTAGATTTTATTTTTGTTACATAACTGCACACAAAAATAAAACAATGTAAAACTTTAGAGCCTACAAGTCCACTCAGTGCTGCTTCTTGTTTAGCCAATCGCTAAGATAAACAAGTTTGTTTACATTTATGGGAGATACTGTTTCCTGCTGCTTATTTACAATGTCACCTGAAAGTGAGAACAGGCATTCGCATGGCACTTTTGTAGCCAGCATTGCAAGGTATTTATGTGCCAGATATGCTAAATATTCGTATGCCCTTTCATGTTTCGGCCACCATTCCAGGACATGCTTTCATGCTGATGATGCTCGTTTAAAAAAAAAATACTGATAATTAACTTTGTGACTGAACTCCTTGGGGGAGAACTGTATGTTTTCTGCTCTGTTTTACTCACATTTAATGTTATAGCAGTCTCGGATGATGACCCAGCACATGTTTGTTTTAAGAACACTTTCACTGCAGATTTGACAAAACACAAAGAAGGTACCAAAGTGAGATTTCCAAAAATAGCTACAGCACTCGACCCAAGATTTAAGAATCTGAAGTGCCATACAAAATCTGAGAGGAACAAGGTGTGGAGCATGCTTTGAAAAGTCTTAAAAGAACAACACTCCAATGCAGAAACTACAGAACCCGAACCACCAAAAAACTAAATCAACCTTCTGCTGGTGGCATCTGACTCAGAAGATGAAAATGAACATGCGTCAGTCCACTCTGCTTTGGACTGTTATCGAGCAGAACCCATCATCAGCATGTGCTCTGGAATGGTGATTGAAGCACGAAGGGACATATGAATCTTTAGCACATCTGGTACGTAAATATCTTGCGACACTAGCTAGGACAGTCCCATGTGAACACCTGTTCTCACTTTCAGGTAACTTTGTAAACAAGAAGCGGGCAACATTAACTCCTGCAAATTGTAAACAAAGTTGTTTGTCTGAGTGATTGGCTGAACAAGAAGTAGGTCTGAGTGGACTTGTAGGCTCTAAAGTTTTCTATTGTTTTATTTTTGAATGCAGTTTTTTGTACATAATTCTACTTTTGTAAGTTCAACTTTCATGATAAAGAGATTGCACTACAGTACTTGTATTAGGTGAATTGAAAAATACTATTTGTTTTGTTTTTTACAGTGCAAATATTTGTAATAAAAATAAATATAACGTGAGTACTTTATACTTTGCATTCTGTGTTATAATTAAAATCAATATATTTGAAAATGTAGAAAACACCCACAAATATTTAAATAAATGGTATTCTATTATTATTTAGCAGAGCGATTAATTGTGCAATTAATCACAATTAATTTTTTAATCGCTTGACAACCCTAATAAAAATACTTCCTTTGTCTGTCTTGCTTATTTAGATTGAACTGTTAAGGGCGGGGATGGTCTCTTACTATGTTTGTATCAAGCCCAGTACAATGGGCTCCTATCTCTGTTTGGGTTTCTAGGCACTACCAAGAGACAAATAATACATAGCAGTAGTAACAACAACAGGACAGCACTGAAAGCACACTGTTTTCACAAAAGATGATAAAAGTTTAGCATTATTTCTATTCTAACATGTACTTTGTGTAAACTCTGAAAATAAGTTATGTTGCTATGTGCCACAAGCTGTTTGTGAAACTACAGCTACTATTAATCTTAAGCAACTTTACAAATCTGCTATTTGGCAAATAGACAATCTACAGTGTGTTGCCTTATGAAAAGGAAGAAATGTGCATCCAAAATATACAAAGGCAAATACATGAGTTTTTGGTGTCTTTTGTTTTTACAGTTAGAAACTTAACTGAATTTGTGGTATCCTATTGACAGAATTTATCCTCGGCAGCCTCCAAGCCAACAGCTGCCTAAAATGAGAGTTTACGGAAAAAAGATCTTTTGGTCTCAGCAGGTTGGGAATCATATCCTTCTATTATGCAAATACCTGCATTTTGGTTACAAGAGATGTATTTAGCTTAAACTGCTCAGATTCTATTTCTAATAGGTATACCAGGCCTGATACTGCTTCCAATAAAATCATTTTAGACTTTTGCCATTGACCTCAATAAGAACAGGATTAGGACCTAAATTCACATCTGTTTCCCCTATCTCTGCTGCTGATACCCACATATGTATCTCACACGGATTCTTCAGGAAATGTTTGACTATACAATTAGTAAGTTTTTTATTCCAAAGCCTTATACTGATTCTTGTTAATCTGTCTGAATAGCAATTCTTTCCCAGGGAATGAACAAATACCACTTGCAGGCAAGTTTAGGCACTGAAATTGTTTACTTATCCTTTGACATAGTAATAAGCGTTCACCAAGATGCAAGTTATTTATTATAGTATATTTAAAAATACTATATGGGATTGTGTTGTCATGTTTGTACAGTAGCTTTATATTAAGCAGAATTTTCTTTCAAACAATTTTTATAATGTTGTCATGATACTGCACTTATTTCACAATAGCTTCTATGCTTTCTCAATTTTGTATTTTCTTCCTTAAAAATATTAGGGAATTCTGAATTATTTTATATCAAGAAAATAACTGAAGTCAGTCTTGAATTTAAAGAATGTCTTCTCCCCAAAGTTCAAATCAAAAGTGAAGTGATTAAGGAATAATTACCATGTAAATGCATGTGAAAGTTATTATTTGTATTCTGTTAGCACCCACACTGAGCTAGGTATTGTCCACTATACACAGATTGCCCCGTTAGAAAGTTTAACAAAAATCAAGGTAACTTTTGGTATGTTACCAAAATAAGCTGCATCACTGCAAACTCAGCTTTGCTCTGGGGCAGCACCTCTTCATTACAAGTTTACACCAGCATAATGGCAATGATGCAAATTTCCATAATTGTAAACAGGACCAAATTACTAGTGTAAATAGGCAATGCTCACAGACAGATTTTTAATAATGTGCAGCTCTTGCATGACCTAAATTTCTAACATGAAAGCACAGAAAAAATGTAAAGTTAAACATGTTCTGAACATGCTTCATTCTGAGGTTGCAACAAGTACTTCACATACACTTGAAATAAGCAGAGGGTTGTGGTGAACAAACTTGAATTTACGCCCATAATCTGCGAAGTCTCCTATGAGTAATGAAAGCACTGCTTTTTGCAATATTTGGATATTATAAAATTAATAACTAGCATTTCGATAGTATTAAGTACCTCGTGTGAGAAGTATTTCCCCATTTTTTTTTACAGAAGGGAAAATAGAGTGATAAAGGGACTTGTCCAAGGCCACACACTGGCAGAGCCGGAATGCCTGATCCCCGCCCCTCTTCGCATCCATGTAAGCGGTGGCACCACAAGGATTGCAAAAGTGTGGGGGCCAGGCTCTGGTCGGGGGCTAAGGGACAGGGGCATTGTGCTGTTTCTGAGTTCAGGTTCTCAAAATAGGGGGCATGCCCCACATTTAAAAAGTGTGAAGGGATGGCTCTTTAGTTCTTCCATCTCCAGGACCCCTGCATGTAAGTAATATCTAAGTACCACTATACTATCTATTATTATTATTGTAGTAAATATAGTTATGACACATACATATACACTTTTAGGGAATAATCACAAAGAATAGCTAAAATTCCAAGTAAACTGAAGACACTGGAAGCTGTCTTGTCATTTTCAGTCACTGCTTATACTCTATACAGAAAGACATTTATCTGGGAGAACTGTCAAGGTGTCCGCACAAACAAAACTGTAGAGTCCAAACGCTTGTACATTGGCTTTCTAAAGGATGCTTGGGCTGGTCCCAAGTGTAACTGTGATAAATCCTACGCTTCCCCATTGCAGCAATATCGCTCTTCAGGGAACAGGATGATGATCCCAGCTGGTTTCATACATGCTGCCTCCTTAACCCCTCCCTATGTTGTTCTCTTCAGGGCATTTCCACACTCACTCGCTTCCCTTCCCTAGGTAAAGCAAGCACCCCCACACAAGCCACTTTCCTTCCCTACCGAGGCCAGGACAAGCCAGCCCGTGTACGCAGCGCCCCGGCCGGGGTAACCAAACCACAGCGCGTCCGCCCAAACAGCACTGCAGGGCCCTGCCCATCACGCACAGTGCGACCCCACGGCCCATCCCCACTGCCATGTAGCATCCTCCCAGAGCAGGGTAACCCGACCCCGCAGGGGCTGCCAGCCCCACCGGCGGCACCAACAGCACCCCCCTCCCCCAGGAGTAACCGAGCCGGGCGCGCCCAGCCCGCGTCTCCTCCCATCCCCATCCCCACCCCGACACCGGCCCCGAGAGCCTCACCCAGCTCCGCGCTCCCCCCGGCATCCCAGCGGGCCCGACCCCGCTCCCCACCACCCAGCCCCGCCCCAGGGGCTCACAGACCCGCTCGGAGGCGCTGGCCCTGGGAAGCTGGGGGGCCGCTGCAGGCTGAGCGGCTGCGGCTCCGTCTCGGAGACCGGGAGGCGGGAGGAAACCGCGCAGCGGAGCCAACCCAACCCGGACGCACATCCCGGCTCCCGCACCCGGAAACACCGTCAGGGCCGCGGGCTCGGCGCGGAGAGGTCCCCGCCCGTTGCCTCCGCCTCCCCGAGCGGCTGCAGCCAGCGACAGCGGCGGCCCCTGCGGCCGCTACGCAGGGAGTAAGGGGGGCGAGCAGGGCCCCCGCGCTTCCCTCGCTGTGGTCAGCCGCTGAGGTGGAGCTGGGTTGTGGCTCCCGAGGTGGTTGCCTCCAGGGTTCTGGTGCAGGCCCGTTATAGAAACGAGAACCGGCTGTTGAGTGTGGGGTTAAACTACAACAACCCCCAAAGTAATGGAGGAGAGAAGGTGGGCGGGCGCTACTCATAGCTGGGGATTTGGCTCATGGAGAGAGCTGATCTGAATGCTTGAAAACTTTCACAAAGGTAGATGAATCCTCCCCAAATGCCGGAGGAAGAGTCAGCGTAAACCCTGCCTAATCCCCAGTCTAGTGGTCTCCCGTATCTATCTCACCATCCAAAAGAGTGGGATGGTATAGGTGGACTGGGACTGCATGGGGTTGCCCTCACTAGACTTTGTGCCTTTAATTAATGGATTATCATAGAAGATTAGGGTTGAAAGAGACCTCAGGAGGTCATATAGTCCAATCCTCTGCTCAAAGTGGGACCAACACCAACTAAATCATCCCAGCCAGGGCTTTGTCAAGTCGAGCCTTAAAAACTTGTAAGGATGGAGATTCCACCACCTCCCTAGGTAACCCATTCCAGTGCTTCACCACCCTCCTAGTGAAATAGTGTTTCCTAATATCCAACCTAGACCTCCCCCGCTGCAACTTGAGACCATTGCTCCTTGTTCTGTCATCTGCCACCACTGAGAACAGCCAAGCTCCATCCTCTTTTCAGGGAACTCAAGGCACCTAATGCGTTTGTAGAGGCTAGTCTTGAAACTGACCACTCCTTCTAGGCGTCACATGTGTGATATGTAAGGACCAGTCTAGGGCCCCTCAAAAGTCTAGTAGATATAAACCCTGTGGTGCTTTCTGGCTCTAGAGTAAACAATATGGAGAATCAGACCCTCATATTGAACCTGCTCACTTTCATGCCCTTTCAAAAAATACCAGACAAGGGGAGAGAAACTATTTTATGACTAAAATCTCAAATGTGCTAATATCTGCACATAGAGACAAGTGAAGAATTGTTTTGTTATGCTATTAAAATGTGTTCAGCGTGTGACCCTAAACCTTATTTGCACACTATACAAACCCTGCTTTGAAATCTGAATTATTAATTTCTTTATGTTTTTTTATGGTGCTTATCACTGTAGCATTGGAGTGCTGTACAGATACAAATGAATTTATTTTCGCAACACATGTGAAGTAAGGTGGTATTATTATACCCAGGGCCAGTGCTACCATTAAGACAAACGAGGCGGTTGCCTAGGGCACCAAGATTTGGGGGCACCAAAAAGCGGTGCCCCCAATTTTTTTTTACAGCGTTCCTGGGCTGGGCTGCTGGCGGTGCGCTGACACATGCGGCTCAGACTTCCTCTCCCAGTGCAGCGGCCGCTCCATGCAATTATTGTCACTGCCGGCGGGGGTGGCGTGCTCAGGGAGGGGGCGTAGCAGAGGTGAGCTGGGGTGGAGTTCTTCCACTGGGAGACAAAGGGTTCCCGCCTTACACAAGAGCTATGTAAGGCAGGGGAGTGACATCATCATGGTTCTCTCCTCTGAATCTCCACCCAAAGAGATACTGAAACACACCTGGAAGCAAGAACTGAACTGGGGGGGGTGGAGAAGGGTGGAGCCCAAGCTGGAAGGGCATCTAGCTTGTGAGTAATAATACCTGAGGTCTTAACCTGGAGACCAGTGCAGCTGCCTTTTCAAGACTTTCTGTAATCTGCCTGCAACAATATCTAGGGTGAGGAATTACTATTTGTAACCAATTTATTTAGTGAAACAAGCTTAGTATGCGTGTTTGGTTTTATTTGCTTAGTAACATGCTTTGTTCTGTTTGCTATCTCTTTAACCACTTAAAATCACCTTTTGTAGTTAATACATTTATTTCTTGTTTATAATATAACCCAGTTTATGTAATTTCTAACTGGAGGAAGGGGGCAAGAAGTTGTGCACATCTCTCTTCACATTGAGGAAGATGGCAGATTTTTATGAGCTTGCACTGTGCAGATTTTTCAATACAGTGCAAGACCGTATTATTTTGGGTTTATCTCCCAAAAGGGCTGTGCACATGAGTGACAAACGAGTGATATCGTATGATGTGCACATCTCACACAGAGATGACTTCACTCTGTATCTGCACTGGGGTGTGGCCCTACCTATGTGTATGTGCTGCAAGAGGCCGGAGAGCCTAATTTAGCAAAGCAGGGAAATGGAGCCCAGGCTGGTTGAGCAGGAGAGCCTGAGTGAAATCCCAGTACATCAGGTGGCATCCCAGAAGGGGGGTCCAACCCATCACAGGATGCTAAGCCTGAGGCACAAGAGGGATGAGCAGCAAAGCCAAGTGAAAGCCAAGGGACTTTGGCAGGCATATCAGAAGGTAAGGGAGGACAACAAGAAATATGGGGCTGCCCCACAGACCTGGTGACTCTACAGAGAAATATACCAAGCATGCCATACTTGGTGGAGACCCCACCAGCACCCCAAACATCACTGTGAACACTTTGTGAGAGCTGGGCGAGGAAACCCCTGCAGTGCAAAGCAAGGAGGAAGATGGGGAAGGGATGCAGAGGGGAGTGCAACCTATAGTGCAGGGGTCAGCAACCTCTTTAACCAGCACATCCCTTGGCCCGCACCGCTTCCCGCAGCCCCCATTGGCTTGGAGTGGCGAACTGCAGCCAGTGGGAGCCGAACCTGCGGACGCGGCAGGTAAACAAACTGGCCCGGCCTTCCAGGGTGCTTACCCTGGCGAGCCGCGTGCCAGAGGTTGCCAACCCCTGCTATAGTGCAATCCTGGAGCTTTCTGAAACTTCACTGGAATTGAGCAAGGCCTGCCAGGTGAGCACTAGATGAGCCTGGTGATGAAAGGGAAAGAAGTTAAGGTAAGTGTATTGATGCGTTATCTACAGAATAAGGTTCCAAGATTGTCACTCTGTCTGTGTGTCACTCTGAAGCCTAGAACGTCTGCTCAGCCAGTGTGAAGCAATGGAAACTGCTGCAAGCATGGTTGAGAGCTCTTTTTGTTTAGAATATCACCAGATTCAATCATCACTAGGATTCATGGCCTGTTACTGTCCAATTTTTACATTCTTGACCATTTTGACTTTATGAATTACACCCTGTGAGAGCATGGGCTTTCATCTACAGGCATGTATCTGTGCCGTGCCATGCCAAGAGTCTGCGATCATTATATCAGGGGTAATTCAACCAATCACCACCCTTACTTTACAGCAAATTTGCATGCAACAGTTTCATTGATTGTAGTGTTACTCAGGGTTTTTCTGAACCCAAAGCTCTTGGTAACTTTACTCGTTGCGAGGCGCTGTCAGGGAATAAATCAATGGGGACACAGCACGTCAGTCTGAAACATGGTTAACACAAACAAGAGTGCTTTCACTTAAAGCTTCTACTTTATTTAGTTTCAAACACATACAAATGCAATAGGTTATAGAGCACCCCAAATCAATAGTTACCCCAAAGGTCTGGAGTGGTCAACGACAGCCTTCTGATGTTCAGCCTTCCATCTGCTGCTGGGAACCTTAAGATGGATTCACAGCAGAGTCTGCTTGACCTCTTTCCCCTTTTTATGCCCAAAGCATCTCATTGCTTGTCAATCACCAATAACCACTGAGCAAACAGTTTGTTAAAAAGTTTCAGGCTGTTATACAGATGTGTTTTTACAGAGTCTGCAGTCTCATGGGCCCTGACAAACACACACCAGAAGTCAAATATAGATAGACTCCCTGTCTTTCAATACCGCGTACTTCAGCAGTTTAAAAGAAAGCCCGACAGGATGGCACAGGGTCGTGCTCAATTCTTGTCACTCCCCCTCCCCTTCTGGCCTGCCTAGTTATGGTAAGGCTGCTACAAAGGCCTCTGAGCTTAGCTGCTTTTGGCAATAAGTGTAACAATTGATATTCCAGTTATTGGCAGTGGCCTGGGCATTTTGCTGCAATCTCAATGTTTCCCCTAACAGTATGAGGGAGACTGGATGCTGTATTATATGGCACAACTGCCACATTTCTTCAAATCGCCCACACAACAACATAATCAGAACTCACAATAACTGCAAACTCATATAGCCCCCAGCACAGCACACGCCTCCTCCATTCACCAGCTGCAGAAATCAACACAATCTCCCAGGACAACCAGTGAAACTGTTGAATGCATATCAACTGACTTTACGAATTACACCTGTTCCTATAAGCATATTTGTTTCCCTTTTCTGTGCCTGAAACCTCCTCTACCCCCACCCTTCTCCCTTATTTAAAAGTGGTGCCCATCTGCCTACTTAGAGCACAAAAGAGTTGACTTTTGATTTGTTGCCTTTTTAAAATACAATTAAAATGAACACACAGCACTTTAATATGTTTATAGTGAAATCAAGTATAAGAATATTCAGCAAAATAAAATAAAATCATAACATGCATTCTAGAACCTAGACTTAATTAACTAGATACTCTCATGTTTTGTAACATAATGCTAACCCAAAATCCTTGCAGCACTTTGCTGGCTTGGCTGTGATCCTTCTTTTATGAGACACTGACAGCTTGCCTCCTAGATGAAAGACCCAGTGTGTCTCTTTTCTCCCCAAGATATATCAGTTCCAGCCTTTGTCTTCTGTGTGTTTTCCATCTGAACTTATTGCTCACTGACTGATAGCAATCTGGCACTTCAAGCTTCCAGCGTGTGATCACCATTGTCAATGCAGCTTTTATTTTAACTGCTCGTTCACAGAAATCCCTGGGTGAATTGCTGGTATCCCACAAAGCATTGCAAAAATATCCCCCAAGTCACTGGGCTAGATGGTGGTGCCTGGCACACTGATCTATCGCCCCAGGGTACAGCACATCTTCTGTTGACATAGCTACTTGTGGTGAGGATGCATAGCACTGATGCAAGCAGCCAAGTCTGCACACGCTTGAGCAAACAAAAGCCAGCAGCTGTTCACCAAAAAAACTTCAGTTGTCTGAACTTTGTAGTGTAGATTCAGCTTAAGAACAGAGAGACCAAGGATGGTCTCATGGCTAATGGACAGGATTGGAAATCAGGAGACCTGGTGTCACAGTTCAAGGCTGGCTGCACCTTTGATTCCTTAAAGTCTTGTTGAGGGCATCCCCTTCAGGTGATAGGCACTGACCTTTAACCTCTGGGCCAGAATTCTGCGATTCACTTAGTCTTTCAACAGGGCCACAGGTGCCGACTCTGTGGGTGCTCCGGGGTTGGAGCACCCATGGGGAAAAAATGATGGGTGCTGAGCACCCGCTGGTGGCCCCGCTGATCAGGACCTCCCCTTCCCTCCAGCACCTCCTACCTGCCACAGATCAGCTGTTCTGTGATGTGCAGGAAGCGCTGAGGGGGAGAGGGAGTAGCGAGGGTGGGGTGCGCTCAGGGGGATGTGGCAGAATAGGGTGGGAAGAGGTGGGGTGGGGGTGGGAAGATACAGGGCAGGGGCGAGAAGAGGCAGGGCATGGGTGGGGCCTTGGGGGAAGGGGTGGAGTGGGGGCAGGGCCCAGGGCAGAGCGGAGGGTTGATCATTCCCCCTTCCCTCCCCCGCACAGTAGAAAGTTGGCGCCTCTGGACAGGGCCACAGGTGCAGCAACCCCTGTGTACCCACTGTCATTGTTTTGCAGGGCCAGCTGGATTTGACTGCCCTACAAGACTTCCCTTTAAGAGCTGTGACACAATGCATTGATGTAAAACAGCCTTGCCAATCAAAATATTACTCAATCTCAACAGAAGGAACGAAGTATAAATAAGAAGGGTTTAACACAGCCCAGTAGTCTACATGCATTTGTTTTACCTAAAACTTAGGTAGGTTTAACTTTTCCATCCACCCCATTTCTAGGACTTGGGGGACAGTCTGTACCCCAGCAGTCCTTATGTCTTTCTGCCCTGTGCTTTCAGGAGTTGTCCAGTTAGCAGTTCCAAAGCTGTTTGCCTCATGGTGTGTCTACATTTAAACTTCTACAGTGGCACAGCTGTACTGCTGCAGCACTTCAGTGTAGACACTCACTACAGTGATGGGAGGAGTTCTCCTATAAGTGTACTTAATCCTCCTCATCAAGAATTGGTAGCTAAGGGCCTGTCTGCACTTACTGGGGATTGATGCTGTGGCAATTGATGCACCGGGGGTCGATTTAGCGGGTCTTGTGAAGACTCACTAAATCGACAGCAGCTTGCTCTTTTGTCAACTCTGGTACTCCACTGGAACGAGAAGCGTAAGGTAAGTCGATGGGAGAGAGTTTCTCATCGACCCAGCATGGTCTAGACACCGCAGTAAGTTGACCTAAGCTACGTCGACTCCAGCTATGTTATTCATGTAGTTGGAGTTGCGTAACTTAGGTCAGCTTACCCCCTCAGTGTAGACAAGGCCTAGGCCAATGGAAGAATTCTTCCATCAACCTAGATCTGTTTACACCAGGGTTTAGGTTGGCTTAACTATGTCATTCAGGGGTGTGGATTTTTCATACCCCTGAGCACTGAAGCTGGGTTGTGTTAAATTTTAATGTAGATCCGGCCTCAGTTTCCCACCTGGATTTCCCCCTCCCCTGTGCAAAGCCAGCGGTGTTGAACCCAGCACGGCCAAAAGTAAACTTAAAAGGAATTGGCATCTGCATTGTGCTTTTAAGTACCAGTGAATGATACTATCTGATGCGTATTGTCTCCTTGTGTGCAAGACAGCTCCTATTGAAATTAACCCTTAGTAATCACATAGCCAACAACACAATAAGTGAGCAAATGGAACATATAGTATTCATAAATATTACAGGTGTCTTCCAGGTCCTTCAAATTTGAGTTTTATTTCTGACTTTTGCCAGGGTCTTCCTGTGTTGGGCAAGTCAATCTGTACTTCAGTTTTCCCATCTATAAAATAGGGTAATAAACCTAATTAATTTTAGAGGGCGTGTCGTGAGGTTTAGCCTATTAATATTTATTAAGTGTTTTGCGATCCCCAGATGGAAAATGCTCTTGATGTGCAAAGTATTGTTATTGTTTCATTAACACATTTTTATATTAGTGTTCTCCCAGGTTAGTTAGAATGCTGCTGAGACATCTCCTCTGGACGGACATGCAAGGGAAGGGGAAAAAGACTTATGTGCCCTCCCTGACCTTGCTGGGAAGAAGAAAGAAAATGAAATGTCTTTTTATAGGATGGACAATTTAAAGGGCTTAAAGGTAGTTATTTCAAAAGAGAAGGTATTGTTGAAGTACAAGAATTTTTCACCTCCGAAGGACTGTGTCACAGGTTTGTAGATAAAAATGGGTTTTGAAGCTTCATAATAATCTCCCTTTGTCCTCATAAAATGGAACACAACTCCCTAACCCACCTGATCATATGGTACAATTTGATATCATTGTCAGTCAGTGCCAGGATTAGAATATCAGGAGGAGTGAAGGTCAAGGTCAAGATAGAGGTGCATTGGCAGCCACACACTTAGCATGGAGTAATTGTGTCTCCGTGAATGCTATGGTAATTCTGTAAATGTGCTTGTTATATATATGAGAGAGAGACTGGATTTTCTGAAAAAGATATTGTAGATGTTCCAACTGCAGTCTTTAGGGTATCAGTACACAGCCCTTTTAAAAAATAATTGGGATTCCAAAAGAAAGATATGATTTATCAGTGGAAGGTAATAACTTTTGGGTTATCGGCAGCTCTGAAAACATTTCCCATTCTGCTGAAGGCAGTAGTTTCTGTGCTCTGATTCTTAGGTATAAAGGATGTAAATATAACTGGATGACATGCTGATAGCAGCTCATTCAGAGGAGCTGTTGCAATATCAAGTACAGGCAATGAGTCATTTACTGACAAAAGTAGCATTT
Organism: Trachemys scripta elegans; assembly: GCF_013100865.1. Taxonomy (NCBI): domain Eukaryota; kingdom Metazoa; phylum Chordata; order Testudines; family Emydidae; genus Trachemys; species Trachemys scripta. The sequence continues at coordinate 157,073,939 of NC_048300.1, read as the reverse complement.
ATTATAAATATGGAGAGATCTCTGTTAACTCTAGTGAGGGCAATAGAATCTTTAGGGTTCAAAATACATGTTCTGTGCAGTGTATATCTCTTGCGGTCTGAAAATGAAAATAGCAGAGATGTGGCAGCATGTGAAGGCAGCATTAGAACTGACCCATTAGAAATTAACAAATTTGGTTAGGGTTATTGAAATCTTTGCTTCCAGCTTTAGCATTGGCTACAGTGTACTTCAGACACAAACATGTATGTTGAAAGAAAATGAGGAAGGTGCTGAAAGAATGGTCCACAAAGACAGGTATATGTTCAGAGGTACTGAAACATCTGGTATGGCAGGGATTTATGCAGTATTCTCAGACTCTCCTGCTATTGCTCTGCCTCCAAAGATGTTGAATACTGATGCATCCAATGAGCGTCTGCTTGAGAAAGGGAAATTGCCATTTGAGGAGAAGAAACTGAGTATAAAAATAACTTATTAACAATTTGGAAATTTCTCCTAAAATTCCAGATAACTCCCGGAAAACTCTTGTTTAACATTTGACAAACAACAAGGCTGGAGAGGTATAATTAACATAGAAGGGTTGCACCAAGTAACTTATGTATCAGAGGGGTAGCCGTGTTAGTCTGAATCTGTAAAAAGCAACAGAGGGTCCTGTGGCACCTTTGAGACTAACAGAAGTACTGGGAGCATAAGCTTTCGTGGGTCAGAACCTCACTTCTTCAGATGCAAGAAGAAGTAATCTCCAGAGGCAGGTATATATCAGTGTGGAGATAACGAGGTTA